>NC_067472.1:79581765-79664280 GCF_947179515.1 Apodemus sylvaticus | reverse complement strand
GGAAAAGAAAAGGAAAAGGAAAAGGAAAAAAGGAAAAGGAAAAGGAAAAGGAAAAGGAAGAAGGAAAAGGAAAAGGAAAAGGAAAAGGAAAAGGAAAAGGAAAAGGAAAAGGAAAGGAAAGGAAGGAAGAAAAGAAAAGAAAGAAAACTGAACAAACCAATAAGCAGCATTCCTCTGGGGTTTTGGCTCAAGGTTCATGTTGAGTTCCTGCCTTGGTTTTCCTTCAGTGGACTATAACCTACAAAACAAATATAACCTTTCCTTTCTGTGTTATAGTCATGTGTTTATTACAGCAGCAGAAGGCTAACTAAAACAGTAACCATAGCTACTAACAAGCAGAATATAGTGACAGCCAGATCTATATAAAGCAAAACGGAGCTATAGACATTCCTAAGCAGTTGGAGGGGAAAAGTCCACGACTCTCACCTAGGAGTCTACATACATATTAGTCCCCTCTTCCCCCAACAATTGCAAATGATCTTGGGATATGCTAGACTATACTAACTGAAAAGGGGCCCTATGATACAGCTTCCATGTGGTCACTATCCATAATGGGGTAGGAGTTTATAGTGATATAGCTGCCTGAGGGTCATCCGTGAGTATTGACAGTTGCTAGGTATATGGTTTGTTTGTATAAATATATGTAAATGTAAATGTATATAAAACACTTCATGTTCTTCCTTTGGGAAATATTCTCCCTGCCAAGGTTATTGGGGAATCTTCTCTCTGCCAAGGTTAATGATTCTGTGATAATCGTCCAGGAGGCAAGGGTGTGTGTGTATATATATATATGTAGAAATGTGACCTTCAGGACAGCCCTTAAGGCTGTGGGAAAGAACTCTGAAAACATGAATTCAAAAATATATAAACAGGATTTCTCAACTATGCAAAATATAAAAATGCAATACAAATTATATGAGAGGCAGGCTTCATGGACCAATAGAACAGAAGCAGCTGCACTATGAGCCAGCTTGTCAGAAAGATACAAAGGCAGGAAGATTCCTGAGTTCAAGTCAGCCCGGGACAGTGAAATTAGGCCCAGGTGTGGTGGGAGCAGTGATCTAAGAGCAGATCAAACCAGCAAGCTTACAAAGGCAGGCAGATCACCAAATTCATTTGCAATATTAAGAAAAATGTGCTTGCTGTCTTTTCCTAGGAGTCAAGGGGCTAAGGTAAAAAATCCTGATTGGTAGGATAATCAAAATCCTGAGGTTGAAGATTGAATTAGATTGAATAAAAGACTTGGGGTGGGGGGTGTCTGTGAGAGATGAACTGTCTGGAAATCTCTAGAAAGCTATCTCAAGCACAGCACAGGACTGTCAGTTTGTACCCCATGACTGACTTCAAGCCCTTCTTTCACAGCTCCCAAATACCCCTTCCTCAGAACCCCTCTCCAAGCTGAGGCTGGTCCTTGGCAGTTCAACTAACTGACTTTGGTAAAATTATAATTTGGTCTGTTATTGGGCCTTGTCTAGGGTAAAGAGACATTTGTTCCCATCTCCCCGGAAAAGTTAACGCTCAGCTCTATCACCACCAGTTCAATAGAAAACACAGACAAGTCTGAGAGATACACACTGGAGATGTGTTATCTCCACTGTAGTTCACAGTCCATCTCCTGAGATGAGACCATTGAAAGCCACAGAAATAAAAATGAGTTATGCTGCCGCTGCGGGTGATGGTGGTGGTGCACACCTTTAATCCCAGCACTTGGGAGGCAGAGGCAGAGGCAGAGGCAGTCGGATTTCTGAGTTCGAGGCCAGCCTGGTCTACAGAGTGAGTTCCAGGACAACTAGAGCTTCACAGAGAAACCCTGTCTCGAACAGAAATAACCAGAGCTTACACACAGAACTGCATCCAAGTGAGTTTTAAGACATTATTGTTCCTTTTTCCCATATAAGCCCTATTTTCTTACCTCAACACTAGCTCTTTATCCTTCTTTCTGCTCCAGTTAAGCTATAGTCTCTAACTGACACCCATTCAATTTTTTTAAATGCTCTTAAGACATCTCTGAATCTGTCTCAAAACTTTCCCATCACAGAAGCTGCGCTCTTCCTCCATCCTCACCTCCTACAATCTCTTCATTGGGTCCTCTAGCCTCAGCCCACTGAGTGGCCTGGTGCATACAGGATGTTTCTCTTCTTGCTCTGCATGTACTATCCCCACTACCCTGACACTTCCTCAACTTGGGTCCTCTTCTATGACCTTGTCCACTGTCTGCTCCCAGGAATGGCTTAGTTCACTGTCACTTATAGGTATTCCAGTTAAGACACCTGACCCTCTTTGAGAAAGACTCGTTTTTCAGATCAAACATAAATTTGCTTTTTTTCACGCACGCACACACACGCGCACACACACACACACACACACACACAGCACTCCCAGCCTGGACCCTTGCAACTGGAAAACTTTTTTTTTTAAAGTCATCATCCTTCACTCACCCAGCAGTGCCATCCCAGGGATGTACTAATAGGAAGAGCTGCCTGACCACATCAAAAATATGTTCAAGATTATATCAGATGGACTGGTGCTTAACTATAATCACAATCCCAGAGACACTGAAACAGGATTACCACAAATTCAAGGCCATTCTGATATATGTAGAAAAAACCTAATCTCGCAAACAAAGGATGGGGATGGTGGTACACAGCTGTAGTATCAGCACTTGAAAGGTGGCAGAGGGGGCTCAAGAACTCAGGGTCATACTTAGCTCCATATCAAGTCAAAACAAAACAAAAAGGACTGTTTAGTCTGTGATTCATGGTTCCCCAAAACCAAAAAGGCCCAAATCAGCAGAATGGATTCCCATCTAGTAGTAAACGATGATTATGAACAAAGCACTGCATGCAACATTTATACCTCAAGCACAATGTCAAGCAAAAAAGCCAGACCATCACATGCTTTCCTACAGAGAGACTCTAGAATAGGCAAGATCAGCCTGTAGTGTTAAGATAGAGCTGGGGTTATTGCTAAAGAAAGGCAGGAGAGGAGTGGGGAAGGGAAGCACACGGGCAGAGAGTACATTCTTAACATGGGGGCTATACTCATTTGGGGAAAATTCAAACTGTGCATGTATGGCTGATGTGATTTGTTGTTGTTGTTGTTGTTGTTGTTGTTGTTGTTGTTGTGTGTGCTGTGGTGCTTTAAATGAGAATGGCCCCTATAGGCTCATATATTTGAATATTTGTTTCCTAGTGGGTGGACTGTTTAGGAAGGTTAGGAAGAGTGGCTTTTTTGGAGAAGGTGTGTCACTGAAGGTGGCCTTTAGGTTTCAAAAGCCCACATCAGGCTCTCTCTCTCTCTCTCTCTCTCTCTGCCGACAATTTGTGAATCAGATGTAAGCTCTCAGTTATTTCTCCAGTGCCATGCCTACCCACCTGCCAGCATGTTCCCTAATATGATCAAGAATCTCTGATACTTTAAGTAAGCCCCCATTAAATTATTTCTTTTAAAAGTCTTGGTCATAGTGTCTCCACCATGTAAAAGTAAGACATTTGCCCTCTTTAATGAGAAGTCTGTTTTAAAAACACACACAAACAGGCAAAAGGAGTATTAAAAGCAGACTGCAGTGATGGCCACAAAATACTCAATTCACTGAGATCTTCAGACAGTGAGAGGATTCCATGGCATGTAAAATTATACCTTAACAAAGCATTTTAGAACCCTGTGTGTGTTTATATAGTAGTGGGTAACTGGAATGCAAAATAAGTAAAGACAAGCATTTGGCAGAACAGCTAAATAACTAAACTCATCGTCCTCAAGGAGGCTGAGGCCGAAAGGATTACCACAAACAAGGCCATTCTGGGCTATGCAGGTTATATATCTTACTCCTAAAATCTAAAAGGAACTCAAAGAACCTTTGATAAATGGGGACAAAATTGGGTGTCACTCAAAGTTAACTTGTGAGTACTTTACTGTAGTCTTTTAGAGAACTTTAGTAGCAGCTGCATAACACAAAGAAAGCTCTTTATGTATTTAGGAACATGCACACACATACCAACAACCACAATCACACAACAACAATTAACTGGAGGGTACAAGGGCCCAGAGTTTGAAAGAGAACAAGCAATGGTATATGGAAGGGTTTGAAGGAAAGAAAAGGAAGGGGAAAATGAAGTAATTATATTAAAAACTCAAAAAACAAAATAATATTTTAAAGGCCCTAAACTCAAACTTTTCCTCTATCCTGTTTATCTAGTACAGCAATGCGATGGGACTACAGACTTCAAGCCTGGCTCCACACAGAGCCCATGTCCCCGAGGACCTGGTTCTCTGCACCTCAGTCTTTTTACCTATAAAATAGAGATTATACAGAAAAACAGCAAGAGCAACAATACAGGGCACTTACAAAAGACTAATGTATTACTCTTCCTATAGTAAAGTCTATTATAAATGCTAGGTGAAAGGGGTTCTTTCTCCTAGAAATAAGAAGGAAGCCCTGTTTAGGAAAGGAAGGCCAGTTTGGGTGCTTTACCTGATGGAATGTGTACTTGAACAGAAGGGTCAAGAACTCCACCACAGGGAACTGGGAATAGGACTCGATTCTTCTTAGGTGAACACTCACAAAGAGCCGCAGAAAGTCAGTAAACTTCTCAACGTAGCTACACAAGACAAGAAGACAGAGTGACCGAAGAAATACAGACACCTTTTTAGAAGAAAAGTTAAATTCAATCAAACTCTTTCTCAGTGCAGAACTATACAAACATACAATACATTTCTAGTTAAAAACACAAAGGCCTGCAACAATTACCTACGAGACAGGCAACCCTTCATTCCATTATCACCTGAAACACAGCAGAAAAGCAGCTTTAATCCTCAGACACTCTGTGCCCCTGCTTGTGACAAACTCAAGTTCTTATGCATTAGTGTTAGGCCCCACTTAAGAGAAGAGTTGCTGCTAAAAGGTGCTGGGGAGATCAGAGTTATCTTCAAATCTGGCAAACCTAGAAAATCAGGTCTTTGCTTGGGGGCTGATAAAGTGCACTAGGCAGTGACAGAACAAGGCTATCCAGAGGGGACAGCATCTATATAAACAGTGAGGCTCATAATCCAGTTTCTCTCCTCCCCTCTGACACCCAGAACTAATGAACTGCACATCTAGTGTCCAAGGGAAGATTAGGCTGTAAAGAGGAAATGAGTCTCAAGCTTCCATTGTGTAGGTGAGGTTCCAAGAGTAAAGTGACCACCGAGATCCCTCAGCCACCTCCCGGCAGAGGATTCTATCACTTACTCCCTGAGCAGTGCCCTTCCTGTGTACTGTGGAGTAGCACCTCAGTTCACCCATAATCCCAAAGTCACTTCACAGCTGAGTCAGTCAGTCACAGTTACAAGGTAAGAGGTTTCTGTTATTAAACACACAGTATGTTTCAGAAACTGGCATTTTAAGCCCCAATACCAAAAGTGATTAGAGAGTGAGTTGGATATGCCTTCCCATTTCAGAGACCAAAAACATCTAGACATACTAGGTTTTCGTTGAATATTAACTCACGTGTAAAAGCAATTCTGAAATCATTAACTGCAAAAAGCAGAGATATATGAAATAGCAAAAGGGAAAAAGACAACACCTTTCAGAAGACCCAAGGTCTCCTGCTGATCCTGGGACCTGCTCCCTGGTGAAGCCAGTCCTCCTGCCTGGCCTCTAGGTGTCTGGCTCATAGAGTAAGACATTAAATAGTAAATCATCTCGTTGGAGTTTTTTGTTTTTTAAGACAGGGTCCTGCTGGGCGATAGTGGTGCATGCCTTTAGTCCCAGCACTTGGGAGGCAGAGGCAGGCGGAGTTCAAAGCCAGCCTGGTCTACAGAGTGAGTTCCAGGACAGCCGGGAGCTACACAGAGAAACCCTGTCTCAAAAAACCAAAAAAAAAAAAAAAGACAGGGTCCTGCTATGCAGCTCTAGGTGGCCTGGAACTACGTAGTCCAGGCTAGCTTCAAACCATCGCCTGGCTCTCCTCCCTCTCCCTCCCCAGTGCAGAGGGTTACAATGTAAGCCACAGGCTAAGCACTAAAACTGATCTTGAGAAAGCGAAGTACAAAGCACCTTCTCTCTGAGACCTTCAGGGACTCCTAGGGGGCAGCGAGGCCTCCTTTCTTACTCAGCATATGCACTGCTCCATGGTTTTACATGGATTTTCAGGGCAACAGTCAGCGTGCCCACTGATCTTAAGGAAGTCACACTTGTTAACCATAAAAGAAAAGTACCCAGTGAACCTCAAGTTTACTTTACTCTTCAACCCAAATTTAAAAATGCAAGCTATATATGGGGACTCATGCTGTTAATCCTAGCAACCCAGTAAAGCTAGGTTAGGAGAGATGCCGCGAGTTCAAGGCCAGGCTGAGCTACACAGTAAATTCCAGGCTAAAGAGGGGTACTGAGACCTTGTCCAAAAAGAAAGGGACCACACCCAGACAAGAACTAGGCTTCTGCACAGCTGACACTAGGGGTGCGCCTGCCCCTCACTCTTCCCCTTGCCCACCCTCCTGGTACAGATGCTAATGAACAAAGTTAGACAAGGGCAGGAGGAAGAGAAAAGCCAAGGACCTGGTTAAGCAGCTCCTAAACATCGGACCACCAACTAATGGTTTAGAATTAGTTAGGGACCAAGAGCTAGGAAGCAAGCACACACTGGTTTCTGTCACCTTTCTGCTTCCAGGCACCTCTCAGCTTTCACTTCAGATCCAGGACAAGTCAAAACAACCCAGCTGGTAAAAGTAGTTCTATACATTTTTATTAACATACGAAGACAAGATGGCCTTTCTTTAGCAACACTAGAAAGGATATGAAATTGTGTGAATTGTGAGACATTCAAATTCATACAGAAAGGTAGTACTAAATAATAACGGGGAATCCTACTGGGTGGTGGAAAGACAGCTCAGGTAAAGACACTTAATAGCAAACCTAATGATCGATCCAAATTTGATCCCAGGGGCCCACATGGTGGAAAAGAAAACCAATTCTAGCAATTCTGATTTCTACACACATAACACAGAATGTGCTTACACTCAACCACAAGATAAACGTAACAAACAAAAATTTTATTAAGAAAAGATCCTAAGCCGGGCAGTGGTGGCATACACCTGTAATCCTAGCACTCTGGGAGGCAGAGGCAGGCGAATTTCTGAGTTTGAGGCCAGCCTGGTCTACAGAGTGAGTTCCAGGACAGCCAGGGCTATACAGAGAAACCCTGTCTTTTAAAAAAAAAAAAAAAAAAAAAAAAAAAAAAGATCCTATTGGATTATGAGTGCTTTTGTGATTATAAAAAAATAAATGTTACAAAAAGCTTACTTACAATGAATCAAATCAATTCCTCTCAATTTTTAACCAGAAAAATTTAAAACTCCCTACTTTAAAACAACAAAACTATCTTGACTTGGGGCAGTTGACTTTATAGCCTACCACAATTATTCTAAACAAAGTAAAAAACTAAGCTCACTTATCACTTAATAACAATCAGGTTGCACTAGGAAGTCTGTAACTATGTACAACTAAATACACTGCAAATGCTTTGAAGCTTCAAGAGCCTATATGATTGTTAGAAACACAAACTACCAGTCGCCCTTCATCTTTATATAGCAGTAGCACTATGTTGATATAGCACTAAGAAGATGCTGTGGCCTCACTTCTATGCTGCATGAGCACATTCTATGTTATATGTGGCAGGAAGATTTGCCTAGCAGACACAAGGCCCTAGTACCACTGCAGATAGAACGGAGAGTCAGAAAGCTGTAAGAAAAACAGATGATATCATCTGCAGTGGTAACCAAGAAACCTTGACTTAGATTATTTACTTCACTAAGGTCATCTTTTGTACTCAAGAAAAATGCACCTTGGGAATTTCAGGTCAAGAGGGCAGTAACCTAGCAATGCAATTCAGGTATATGCCTCTAAACCATACCTACCTATCTTGGATCAACAGCTATTATTTATGTGAAACTCTAAATACTAAGAGCAGTTCTATACTCTGCAAGATACCCACACAGGACAAGTCGGATAGTGAAAACCAAACAACGGTAGCAAAGAGAAGGGTAATGTGACCCTGTACCTCTGCAGACCACTTCTGTTCTTACCTATGAAAAAGCCGCACTCTCACTTCCTGCACACATGAGACCTGTAGGCAGACAGTGAGGAAGAGGGACAGAGCATGGACAGGACAGGAGGAAGATGGATGGGGACAACAGGCCTACACACTACACCAGCACTTTTCACTCTGTTGACTTCCTTAACCACCCAAGCCCTTCTAGTTCAGTCTGAACATTCTGGAACACCTACCTTTCTATCTTTATCGGTAGCCCCATAGTCTGAAACCAAAGGAGATTACAGACACCACATGACATGGTGTCATGGTGGACAAGCAGCCAAGCCCTTTCCCAGGCATGACTCCCGCCTGTTCTCATTACCTCTCATCGAGTTCCTCTAGCCTGCTCTTCACCGTGTGGGCATTGTTATCCTTGGTGATTTTTTGCAGGAGGTAGAAGGTTTGTTGAAACATTCGCAATAAGTATTCCTCAAATTCCATAGGCACACAGTTCTTGGACATGAGTTCATTGATGCAGGACATGGCCAAGACCCCAAGTCGGCCACGCTCCTGACCCAAAACACAGTTCTGGCTGCTGCCATTCACTGATGCCATCTTTCTGGCCCGAGTATCACAGCCAAATCGAGCAAAGTGGAAGATAGTGGTGAGGAGGGATGGGGTGATGCTGGCAGACAGAGGAATCCAACTGAAGAGGTGGGCCAGGCACTCCAGGGCCAGGGAACAGACATACTCACTCTCCACATCCAGGACGGGGATGGGCTGGTGCAGCAGTTTGGCTGAACTAGGACTCTGCAACAGGTTACTCAGTAAATCACCTGGAAATTCAAAACATGCTTTTACAACACCCCGTACCAAACCTCTTCAAACACCGCAATGAACTCACCTTTTCCCGAAACACTTCAGTCACCATAAAAGCAAAACCTAAAACCAATATGCTTTCTATTCACTATCAACTAAAGATAATACTAAAACACCAAATCTAAAATTACAGACCAAGGAGTTACAGGTTTAAACCAAAGACAAATCTTCCTAAGAAAAACAATATGGGACATGAAAATCTGACCACAGTAAGAAAGATTTATTAAAACAATCAAAAAACAAACCCTTACCAAAAAAAAAAAAAAAACAAAAAAAACAAAAAACAATGAGTTGAACAACATATCATCATCAAGGATGTAGCCAGGAAGACAATGGACTATCAGAAGTCAGCTACAATTCCTAACACCAAAAAGAACTAAAATTTCAAACATTAAGAACTGTTGCCCACTACTACATTTGCAAATGGGTGGTGTGTATAAAGAAACAATTTCTAAAGAAATGCAAAAGATCAGCTAGCTTATGAAAATATGTCAAGCTTGGGCATTAGAAAATGCAATCTAACAAGCAGCAAAGAAAACTAGCACTATTGGCAAATGTCACATGTGGCAAGAGAAGAAGAGGAACATTCACATAGCTCTGCCACAGAATCTAGACCTCTGGAATCCATAGCATATTTCAAAGCAAGTCTCACACGACTCTATGGGAGACAGAGGCTCTTGTATAGGGGCAGCTGGAAGCAATCTAGGCTCCTCAGTGAAGCCAGAAGACAAACAAAATACTGAGGACATGCACCTTATACAACAACCATGCAGAAGTTAGTGTCTTAAAGGTGCAGGGCAGACAACATCAGAGTACAACACGACTACACTATTTACACAGTAAATATCTGGACATCAGTCAGTTCTCACAAAGAGGCCACACATTATATACAGCTAATGTCTGTTTTGGGAAAGGAAGAATGAGATAATAGGCTTCAAAGGGAATTAAACACAGAGACTGAGTCAGAGGCAGACACACAGACATACAGACAGAGTGGGGATGCAATGTCTCAGAAAGTCAATGTCCTTCCTGTCAAGCCTAAGGATATTTATTGACAATCTAAGTTCAATACCCAGGATCCATATGGCAGAAGGAGAGAACCAACAAAGTTGTCTTCTGGATTGATGAGACAAAGCAGGCACAGTTAATCAAAAAAAAAAAAAAAAAAAAAAAAAAGCAAAACAAAAACTGAAAGTTAAGGAAATAGATTAGTTGGTAGAAGAATTATCCATGGAACCCTAACAACCTCAGAGTAATTGCCAGAAACCACATAAAAGCCAAATGCAGTATACATATCTGTAATGCCAGCACTCCTATGGCACGCTCGGAGTCAAGAGACCCGAGAATCACCTAGAAGCGCAGGGGCCAGTTAGTGTGACAAGAGCACTGCAGCACAGAAAAAGAGAGCATGCGCTGAGTAAGGTGGAAAGTGAAGTCATCCTCTAACCTGCACATATGCAACATGGCACACACATACCAGTGAACAAGACCACACATACACTGACCATTCAAGTGCTATAGGCTGCGGAGCATAAGGAAGTTCAT
Organism: Apodemus sylvaticus; assembly: GCF_947179515.1. Lineage (NCBI taxonomy): Eukaryota > Metazoa > Chordata > Mammalia > Rodentia > Muridae > Apodemus > Apodemus sylvaticus. Next base: position 79,653,847 of record NC_067472.1, on the reverse strand, counting down.
TACCTATACTGATAGCTTAAACTTTTAAATTTAAGTATTGCTACAAAACTTCACTTCTCTTGACATCTGCAAAATTTCTTCTTACTGATTCAAATACTACAAAATGTGTATCTGCTGAGCCACTGACAATACCTGAAGATTGCCACTAAGCACAAAGTTCACACATTACTGAAGGCTTGATGTATGCTCTAGAATTCTATGTCTAAGTGCTATGAAAAATGACTAATGGTTTTTAATCTGAGTGTGATCTATGTAGTGTTCTATGAGTAGCCCTAAACCCAAACCACAGAGTGTTCTCAGTTCTACAGGACATCTACAAAAATCCCAAGTCCCATGTTTCGATGGTTTGTATATGCTTGGCCCAGAGCGTGGCACTCTTAGGAGGTGTAGCGTTGTTGGAATAGGTGTGTCATTGTGGGTGTGGGCTTTAAGACCCTTGTTCTAGCTGCCTAGAAGTCAATCTTCTCTTAGTTGCCTTCGGAATAAAAAGTGGAGCTCTCAGATCCTCCAGCCCCACATCTGCCTGGACAATGCCATGCTCCCATCCTAATGATAATGGATTGAACCTCTGAACCTGTGAGCCAGCCCCAAGTAAATGTCGTCCTTTATAAGACTTGCCTTAGTCGTGATGTCTGTCTGTTCACAACAGTAAAACCCTAACCAAGACAACACAAGTCAACAAACTATATGAACAGCCAAGGGCTTAGAGGTTTAATTCAACATCCCACTTCTTTAAGGGTGTGGGGAAATGGAAATATATCTCTTATTATACCAGCTTTTATAGGACAGAAAGAAATGTGCAAGCTCCAGGCTGTGCTCCACCTGGAATGTGTCTGTAGCCATCTGGTGTAAACTTACCCACTGTTTAGAGAGACTTCATTGAATTCCTCATACATCCTCAATTATTTACATGAATAATGTAAACTCAACACTACTGCACACTGGTCCTCAATTTGCCCTGGCAATATGACCTTTGTCCCAGTCAAAAGAAAAGACAGCTTTCTCTCCCTATGTCATCCCAAGTCCCAACTTATAACAAACTCAGAACAAACAAAACAGCCAGGGAACAAAAATATAACAAAGCAGAAGGGTCAGCAATTACAAACTGGCAGGGGCAGGCAAGATAGCCCATCAGGCCTTTGCACAAAGCTTGGCAACCTGAGCCAACTTCTGATAGCTGTCCCAGCTTCTGAAAGCTGTCCTCTGGCCTCTACACAGGCATTGTGCACAAAATAAGTACGTGTAAAAAGTCTTAATAATAAATTGGCAGAACAGAAGTGAATAGCACAAGATCTAAAGTGTCATCTTCATGACAGAGAAGCAAGAAGCAAAATGTGCTGTTCAAAATATTGTATTATAAAGTACAAATATTCAGAAGAAAACAGTAAAAAACTAGCTCCTCAGAAAACATAAGCAGAAAGGCCCGAAAAAAACTTGGAAGAATGAACATCGGCATCCTAGGTAGATTAGCTATTGCAATTCCCAGCTGAGACCCTAACTGCATTTAGCCAGAAATACCATAGGGGGCAGCAGACCATACCACTTTCTCCTGATGTTGGGGATGGTGGTGGGGTGGCAGCAGTAACACTGTGTTTGTCCCAGACAGTTTCCAAGATACCTACCAAAAAAGAAGAAACAATTAGAGAGATACTAAGTCCAACATACAAAAAACAAAATTAAAAAACCTGATACCACAAACATCAATATTCTGTTTGTGGTGTCCATGTTCACATGTGTATATGAGCATGTGCATGTGAAGGCCCAAGACTGATGCTGAGACTTCTGGATTGCTCTTCTACCTTCTTCTTTTGAGGCAGGGTCTCTTTCCTGGTATCCCTAGGGAACTTGCTCTGGGAGCAGAGGCTAAAATTACAGGTGGGGCCCTCCACCCAGCCAGCATTTGGGTGAGTCCTGGGGATCTGAACTCCTTATTTGTGCACCAAGTACTTTAACCACTCAACCATGTCTCCAGCTCTGTTCTGCAGTTCTGTCCCAGTGCAGCATGGCTGTGCTCCATCTGGACCTTGCAGGGAGTCTTCTCCTCACTCTTTCTCTCTCCAATCTTGCTCATGATCACCATGTCTACCAAGGGTCACTTTCACACCTATCCTCCCTGGACATCTCGGTGTTCTAGGACACTACCCAACCACTTACGTCTCTGGCACGCTGTGTCATTCTCTGTTTTTCTCTGATTCTGAGCTTCTGTCATACATTGTTACTGCCGCCCTGTCTATCCATCATTTAGAATGTTTGTCATTCCTCTACTTCCCTCACTGACCTTCTCCTATTTTATTCTCTCTACCTGAGAAACTGTCTACTGTTGTGGCTTCAACCAAATTTCTCCCAGTCCAAAACTCATTTGACTCTACATTTGGCTCAACTGTTACATGAAAGCAGGTAAGGAATCCAGTCACAGATCAGTATAGTCAAATGCTTCCTGGGTCAAATCACTTACACACCCCAAACTCAGCTCTTTACCCCTGCAAATAAATCTACCAATGATCTCAATACCTTCCTTACTGGGTGTGGTGGTTTGAATAGGCACATGTGTTTGAATACTTGGCCCATGGCAAAGTGGTACTATTAGGAGGTATGGCCTTGTTAGAGTAAGTGTTACCTTGTTGGAGAAAGTGTCACTGTAGGGACAGGCTTTCAGGTCTCCTATGCTCAAGCTCTGCCTAGTGTGGAAGTCAGTCTCCTCCTTGCTGCCTTGGATCAAGATGTAAAACTCTCAGCCAGGCGTTGGTGGCGCACGCCTGTAATCCCAGCACTCTGGGAAGCAGAGACAGGTGGATTTCTGAGTTCCAAGGCCAGCCTGGTCTACAGAGTGAGTTCCAGGACAGCCAGGGCTACACAGAGAAACCCCCCGTCTCCAAAAATCCAAATCCAAAAATAAAAAAAATTTTTAAAAAAGATGTAAAACTCTCAGCTCCTTCTTCAGCACCATATCTGCCTACACACTGCCATGGTTCCTGGCATGATAATGGACTGAACCTCTGAACCTGAATGCCAACCCCAATTAAATGCTGTCCGTTTTTAAGAGTCACCTTGGACACGTGTCTCTGCATAGCAGTAAAACCCTAACTAATGCATAAGTTAGTACCAAGGACTGGGGTATTGCTATGATAGGCCTGACTGTTTTTTTTTGGGGGGGGGGGTTTCTGGCAAACAAAATCTCAAAACAACCTACTCTGTCCTGTGGTTCACAGCAATGAAACCCTAACTAAGACACTAGGTAAGCAGCACAGCCCACAGATCTTGGCACCTGACCTTTATATACCATTTCTTAGCCATACCTGATCCAGTCTTCTGCAACATTGGCCCATCCATCTGCTGTGTCTTCAATACACACCACCCTCCTTCCTCACTGCCACTCTGCTCCCTTCTTCTAAATCTCAGCCTTCCCTTTCCACTGACTGCTACCTGTCTGTTCTTTCCATTTCCACTCAGCTGTCCTAAGTCCCAGGCAGTCTTCCTAACAGCTTACCTCCACATGGTACGGCTATTACAACTCCCAAAACACAGAACTTGTTTTGATCCCTTGTGCACCCTGCCAGAGCCTGGGACACAACAGCACAGACCCTCATAAAAATTCTCCCTAAGGGCAGATATGCTGGTACACGCCTTTAATCCCAAGACTTAGGAGGCAAATGGAATGTGGGTCTCTGACTTTGAAATCATCCTAGTCTACACAGTGAATTCCATCCAGGACAGAGCTACAAAGTGAGGCTTTGTCTAAAAGCAGAAAAACAAAAAAACTGTCCCCTCCAAACACTTGGAGGATGGATAAACCTAGAGAATCCTGTTAAGTGAAGAAAGTCATATATAACATGATATGATACATGACATGATATGATATATGATATGATAATAACACTATGAATAGTTCAAAACAGATAAATCCCTATGGACAAAAAGAAGATTAGTAGTTGCCAGGGACTGGAGGAGAGAAGAACTGTGACCTCTTGTGAACTCAAGGCTGCTTTATGAGGTGATGAAAAATGTTTTGGAATTAATGGTGGCAGCAAGACTTTCAAAAGCATTGAAGCCCCTGAACTGCCACAGTTTGAAGTGGACATGTACAGCACCTGTCTTAGACCTGTTCTCAGAATGTTGTATATGTTTACAGGCATAAAATGCAGGGCAAGTGCACAAGATATGTCCGACTGGAAACTTGATGTCCAGTTGACATCAGTTCAGTGTGCGTTGGATGAAAAGATGCTCTGAGACTTGAGTTTCCACCTGGGATTAAGAGAAGGAACGGGAGAGCAGGGGTATGTGCGGCACACAACAAGTTCACAACCAGAAACCATTCTTTTAATCAGTTTTTAAAGGACCCACTACATGGCAATCCCTAAAACAGACATACAAAAGGAGAAAAAAAGCTCCTGAATATCCAAACAGAAAAGGCACAACATGCAAAGCCTTCCACTGCAGACTCAAGAAGCAGTGACTTCCAGGCACCTCAAGGGTCTGGTAGCTGAGCAGAAGAAACGAAGGCTGGGTTGAGAGAACCGAGAGATAGAAAAAGGTGGAGGAAGAAAAAAGACACCATGGGTCAAGGAGTCAAGAAAACATGGCCCTGAGGTCTGGCCAACTGGAATTAAGAGAAGTCCAGATAATAATACACAATACTAACTCAGGGTTATCAATAAAAAAGTAAATTCGAATAACAGTGAGGGTAGATCTCTACCCAGCTCTTATGTTGTTTAAAGCTTACTGTAAATAATAAAAAGTTCTGTGTCTTTTATCCAGAAACCAAATGATCAAAGGCGGAGTAGAGACATGGAGTAGGGATTAAATACTCCCTACAACACATGCCAGTCGTTGGGAATGTTCTTGCTAGTGTCCTGCCTCACTGTGTGATAGGCTTTCTCTCCTCCTTCCCCTTGCACACTGTCAGACTCTGATCAGATAGCTGGGATGAAATGCCACATACTACTACAACCAGGGCACAGGGGTAACACCACAACTTGTCTCACTGTTCTACAGAGGAATTTTTTTCATCCTGCTACTCCCACTTCTAATCTTAAATTCAAATTACGTTAAATAAGGAGTTTGCCACTTACCTACTTAAATTACACTATCAGCATGTGAATCACATTCCTACAACCTGGCCTATATAATATGTACCTCATTAGTCATAGAGTAAGGACCAATTAAGAAAAGACTTAGAAAATTAAGTTACAAATGTCCTCTGAGGTTTTACCATGCACTAGACTGTGGCCCTGAGCGCTAGGAAGCCACAACTAAGTTCTTCCCACGTTTATACTGAGTCAGTCAATAATACCCAGAAGACCTGAGCTCTGTACATCTGCAGTGGGCCTGGCTCCAGGCACCACCAAAGCACTCACTCACCTGTCAAGAGCCCAAGCACTGTCTGCACCTGGTCCAGCAGCAGCTTCCGTAACTCCTCCTTCCGAGCCACACTGAGGTCCTCACGTGGACAAGCTAGCTCTTCCGAAGTTGTCTTCAACATGATCAGCCCAAGGGGGGTTGTCACAGGGGACTGGATCAACTGACAGGAAAAAGCAAATTCTGAGCAGAATAGAACTAATGAGTTACAAAGTGGATTAGTAAAACTCAACTGTGAAATATTGAACCTCATATGAACAGACTACTTCAAGCAACACTTTTGAAAAAGAATTCAAAGGATCATTTATGAAACTTTGCTTTATTAACCATTCAAATTTTATTCTCAAGTTCTCAAATTCTACCAGCAGGAACTTAAAAAGCAGCTGGGAACAACCCTGTCTTTATACAAACAGGACAAATTTTGTTCAAATCTAAATTCCCAACCAAGTTTTGGTTATTTGCAAAGATACTCATATACTAAATAACAGACAATTCTGTCATAGATGAACCACATGTACCCTTAAAAAACCTAGTGGTCTTTTATGATTACACTAGACATGAAAAATTCCTATCTTCTAGTAGGTTTCCTGTATTTTCTCCATGTTTAGATATAGTTAAGACATATAACAACATAGTATGGTAACTGCTTGTAGTATTCAGTGTGGTGATACTGGTACAAAGTCGGTAGTCAAGGACCAACAGGCTACACCATACAGCCTAGGTACAGCGTAGGCTCTATCTACCATGCAGGTGTATGGAAGCATACTCTATGATAGTCATCTAACAGTGCACTTTTCACAGCATTCCCCTTGTCAAGGACACCATGGTGATACGTATGACAGTAATACAATAATTTACATAATAGTGATAATGTGATAATAATGTACATCGATTTGTGCTATCTTTACTGCTAGCAGAGTTCTGCTCTCTGCTCTCTGTGCTCCCTTTCTATTGCTTTTAAGAACCTTCCTTACTTCTGAGAGCTTAAGAGTTTGGACCTAGTTGTTTGCCTTTTAACTCCCTGTCCTCTAGCCAAGGTTGGTCTTAGGACCAGGTTCTACCTTTCTAAGTTCCCAAGCTTGTGTTACAAACCAAAGCCAAGCTGACTTTAACTTCTTCCTTCCTGAAACTCAATGAATTAACTGAAAGTGGTAGCGTGACCTTCCCATAGCCTCTAAAGAAAGGGCACTCACTTCCTGGAGCCTGCTGACTCCCTCTGCAGCTCTTTCTCAGGCCTCTTCTTTCCTGCTGGCTACTCTAGCTGGTTTAGAGTGAACAGAAACTACTTCTAATCTGTACTCATTAAATATCTGGAGTTCCAGTTTCCAAGACACAATTGCAGCTAGTACCTGATATTTCAATGAGGAAACATTTCAGAGAAAATTTTACTGTTGACAATTTTGGGTTTTTTGGTTTTGTTTTGTTAACGTAAAATATAGTAAAGGATAAAACATGAGAATGTGTCAGACAAGTAAGAATGGAGTAGGGTATGGTGGCACACACCTTTGAGTCCAGCACTTGGGAAACAGAGGCAGAGGCAGATAGATCTCTGTGACTTCTGGGCTAAAAAGCACAGTGGTACAATTCTACCTCCAAGAAAGAAGGGGGTGGAGGATCAACTAAATAAACTAAAGAACTAAAGCAGACATTTTTTATATTGCCCCATGTAATCCTTTACTTGAAAAAAAATCTGGAGAAAATGTGTAACTTTTCATTTTTATTGCTTTTTTATCCAGAAAGGCAATTATTTAAATATGTAATTAAATTTCTAAACACACTTAGCTTCTGCATCTGACTTAGTAGACAATAAGTACCTTTGTGCTGCAGATCAAATTTAAGTTTCTACTGAACCTACAATGGTTCAACCGTTTTTATTCCATACCCTATCAGAGAAAAAGTTAGCCACCCTTTCCAGTTCAGCTTGTTTCTCAGTAATCTGGCCTTAAGTAAAATGTGTCCAAAGATTTGGCTCGGCAGACTTCAGAAATCTGAGGAACAATCTTACAAAAGGGTGCGCTGACCCACAAAGGGTGGATCTACAGGGTGGGAAGGAGTATGGTCAGTTTCACCTTATTACTTCCTTTCCCAATGGCCTAGAAAGGTACAAACAATCTGCAGAGCACTGGAGGCCGATTCCAGATCTATGCCACCACAATACAAACTGCAAATCCCTGCCAACTATCACAATATATTCTTGACTACCAATAGATCAAAGTAGAACTGAGTCAAAAGAAACTTTAGATGACTAATATACAACTATTTGATGATGAAATTTATTCTAAAACCAGTTTGGTCTTGTTTCTCAATCCCAAAGCTGTGTAAAACACACCTCAGCATCAAACATTCCACAATAATTCTATGAATGGCTGTTTACAGTTTGTGATTATTTCCTGACAATTCAGAAACACTGGAACCTCCTTTCTCAGAAACAGCCTGGCTTTCAGAGGCCTGCTGAGCAGAATTTCACAGGAGCTAAGGAAGCAACTAGACTTACTCTTCCTCCACTCCCTCCTCCTCCACTACGCAAAGCTACAGAACATAAAGACAGCCAATATACGAATCCAGCCTGCAATACTTACTACTGCAGCCCCAAGGACTAACTATAAAATTCCTCAAGTCAAGAGATATAATCACTTCTACGAACAATTTATAAGATAGTTTCCCCCAAGTAGATCCTTACCTGTAAAATGTTAGTGAAAAAGTCATGGTAGAACATGGGCCAATCTTGGCGTCCAATATCAACAATAACTTTGCAGAGTTTGTTCCGAATAAAGTAAGGTAAGGTTTTATGGTGAGCCAAGAGAAGTTTGGGCAAGCAGCTACGGATTTCCATCTTATCCTGAGATGGGACCCCTAGCCACATTTTATTGATTAGATTCTGAAAAGCAAATACATACTTTTTAAATTAATGAGCTATACACAAAACGGTTTTCATTCCATAATTACCTATAACATGTCACATCACACCTACCTCTAACAGCTTAGGACATTTAGCAAAAAGATAAACAAAAATATAAAATATTAAGACAAGCCAACCATTGGACTGAGCACAGGGTCCCCAATGGAAGAGTTACAGAAAGGTCAGAAGGGGCTTGCAACCCCATAGGAAGAACAGCAATATCAACCAAGCAGACACACACACGCCCTCCCAGAGCTCCCAGGAACTAAATCACCAACCAAAGAGTACACATGGAGGGACCCATGGCTACATATGTAGCATAGGGTGGCCGTTTCAGATATCAATGAGAGAAGAGGCCATTGGCCCTGTGATGGCTGGACGCCCCAGTGTAGGGGAATGCCAGGACAGGAAAGCGGGAGTGTAAAGGCAGGGAGGGGAGCATCCTCATGGAAGCAGGGGAGGGAGGATGGGATGGGGGGGTTCCAGAAGGGAAACTGGGAAAGGGGATAACATTTGAAATGTAAATACATAAAACACCCAATTAAAAAAAAAAATCTTAGGACAAGCTGGATGGCAAATCTTAGGCAAAAAAATCTTAGGCAAGCTGCACATGCCTTTAACTCAAAAGGCAGAGGCATGCAGAACTCTGAGTTTAAGGCCAGCCTGCTCTACAGAGCAAGTTCCAGGACAGCCAGGACTAAAGAGAAAAGCTCTGTCTCAAAAAAAGGAAAAAAAAATCTTATGACAAAACAATCCCATCTCTCACATCTGTAGGGAGATATACTGAAAAATTTAAAATATAATGAGTTATATGTATAAAAACTTGCTATTACATCATTGTCTCCAACATGTCTTCTTGGCCATCTGGCCACCAAATAGTAATAGAAACAACTGTAATCTTCAACTGTACCTGAACAAGCCAGACATGACAGCACACATGGGAGACTGAGGCTGGAGGATGGTTAAGTCTAAAGCCAGCCTGAGGTATATTACAAAGATACCACTCCCTCTCCCATAAAGAACAAATGGTTTAATGAGTAAAGCAGTTACTTCTGAGACCATAACAGAAAGGACAGTGGGAAAGAGGGTGATGTGACATGCCTACCAGCAGAGAAAGCTTGGACAAGAGTTAGCAAGAGTATTTCCATGGTCGGAAGATAGTAGCAATACAAGTACCACTTTCCGTCCAACGTGTCTAGCTATCTTTGTCTTTCAAATGACAAAGGGAAACAATAAGTCACCACATATGACCTACCCAGTAGACCAGCTTTTGGGGTCACAGCTAGAAAGATGTCACCAGACATGAAGCAACTAAACAGAGGTGTCACGTGGGTCAACTTACTGCTTCTCAGTCATTTGTACATTACAGCGAAAACCTGGTGCCAATAGTGTATAACCCACTGTGGTTTTCAGAAATATAAAATGATGCAACAACTTACCTCAAAAACTGTTAAGCTGTACATCATTACATAGTCATTCCTTGTGCTGGACAGAAAATATAAGCAGAATCTCCAAGCTCCTACTTGCTGGGCAAAATTATTAAGAAGCTCCTCTGGAAAAGTTAAACAGCACAAAACAAGTCTATAAAAATACATGAAATTAATACAAAGACCAGATTGCCACCATTTTGAAAACATACCAACATCCCCATATAATACAAACAGTTCAAAACCCACCTGAAGGGATTATATGACAGATACTCTTGACTCTGCGGTGACCCAACACAGGCAATGGACCCTGCCATCAAGGCCACTAACTTCCTGATACCTTCTGAGAACACAGACCCATTGTTCAAGCTCTTATTTAAGCTATATTTGAGACAGCAATCCTTTCCAAAATGTAAAGTGAGACCAACTAGCCCCACAGGTACAAGCAATACAGGCCATCATGTTCTACAGTTCTTCAGGGGCATCTACACTACTCACATACCCATTCAACATGAAGGCTAGAGAAGCAGAAAGAGAAAACTAACACTCCAAGCAGCCACATGGCAGCTTATCTGCATCTCTAGTTCCAGGGAATCTTGACACCTTTTTTGAGCCTTCATAAGCACCAGGCACAAAAGTGAGTGCGTGGATATACATGAAAGAAAAACAGTCACACACAAATAAAATAGAAATAGGGTTTTTAAATTTTTTAGTTTATTTTTATTTCATGTACATTGGTATTTTGCTTACTTGTATATCTGTGTAAAAGTGTAGGATCCTCTAAAACAGGAATTACAAACAGTTGGACAGTTGTGAGCTACCATGTGGGTGCTGGGAACTGAACCTGGGTCCTCTGGAAGAGCAGCCAGTGCTCTCAACCACTGAGCCATCTCTCCAGCCCCAATCAAAAATATCTTAAAAACTAACAACACATATAAAATAAATAAGTAAAAGTAAAGTAAAAATAAGTAAAAACCCTAAGAGCTGGCAGAGCAGCCCTGACTGTGTATCCAGTCAAATGAAATGGCACTTTTCCTCTCAGGCCTGACAACATCAGACAAAACTCACAATCAGCAAGCATTAATTGCCTAGCTACCCACCATCACCTGTGGGCACAATGCCTATTAACCACCTTGATTCACGCACTAACTACAATCCCTGCCGGCAAGCCTGGCCAGAGCAAGGTCGCCACCTAAGTGCAACAAGGCAGTCTCACTAAACATTCTAAAGAAGGAGGGCTACAAAGACCTGGATTCAATCCCCAGCATCCACACAGCAGCTCCTAACTTTCTACAACTCTAGTTCTGGGGAATCCCACACCACATCTGGGGAATCCCACATCCACACAGCAGCTCCTAACTTTCTACAACTCTAGTTCTGGGGAATCCCACACCCTTTTCTGACCTCCTCCATGCACACATTCAGACGTACATTCAGACAAAACACTCATATACATAAAATTGTTTTTAAAAAAAATTAAGTCTTAAAAGAATCTTTGAAAGAAGATAGCATGTCCTGATAATTAAAAGTTTCTGTGTAACCCAGAGACACAAGAAAACCAGAGAATGTGAGTTAGAGCTGGAAATGACGTGCTGGGCTCACATTAGTTGATCCCTAACCCTGATCCCAGCAAGCCCCTGATCTACATTCTGCTCCCATCCCCCACCGTTAAAACACAGCTGGTCTCACAGCAACCCCACTGGACAAATGCTGTTCCGCTGAGCTACACCACTGGTCTATATAGTTTGATTCATACATGACGATCTTATACAAGGGTCCACTTTCAATCCATGGATGCACAAATGTAAGCAGAGTGTGATGAGCAAATCAAAAGTTCAAAGAAAAACCAAAGGCATTTCTATTACAATGACAAAAGGGTTTGAAAGAATCAGAGTGGAAGATTATAGGAGACTAACACAGAACAAGATCTATCTTTTTTAGTAAAAATTGTACTTTCACTATAAATTTAAGTTAGTAGCATAAAACTGAAGAGGAAGTCATAATGGGACAGGAGTAGAGATCAGAGTAGAGAACCAGAGTAGCGAGCAAGGTACTCCTCCTCAGGCAGATGCTGCTCATCTCCCAGACCTTTGTCTATACACATTCTATTTCTCTACAGGGTACTTTCTCAGAAAAGAGAGGTATGTAGGGTGCAGGCTATTGGGAGTCCCAGCTACCAGACAACATGACGCTTCTATGGCAAAGATCTCCTAGACACCTGCAAACCCCATGGGGACTTTGGATGGACCAGGAGGTTTAACTGGCTAACATGAGTCAAGTCAATGGAGCAGAAATGAGTCTTTAAGGTTCTGAGACCAGGACAGACCTTAAGGAAAGAAAAGCAACAATCCAATGAATACAAAGTAGCCTCTCTGACACACAAAGAAAGAATGTCCAAGAGAGGATTCAAAGGAGAAAGATTGCTTAAGCAACACAGTGGATCATATCTCTGAGGCAGGATCTGACAATAGAATAAATTATCTTCTTTCTAGTGTGTTTGATTAACATTATTGTGGTAATGTATATAAAAAAATCAAAAAAGTGGGTTCTCAAACACACTGAGGCCCCAAGACAGCAAGTGCGTACACCTCCATGTTCGCTATTAAGGAAAACCACAGAATGGGGATGGTGACAGGGAGGAGAAGAGAAAGTGATGAGAAGTCTCCAAGGCCGACCAGCTAGGGACTCATCAGACTCCACTGTGTCTCACTGTGACCATTCTGACACTTTCTTAAACTGTTCTTGTTCTGAAATTAATGGTTGTGGGCCTCTTTCAACAACACTATTGAGATTAGAAACAAAGCAGAGGCTTTTCCACTTGCCTGAAAGGCATGAAAACCAATTGCTATGTTAGGTGTGCGAGCCCTACCTGCCCGACATGAACCAGAGCAAAGCAGCCAAGACTTCAAGGGGAACTTGCAGGTTTGGCCAACCAAGGGTATCAATTCCTTCTTCCCCGAATCCACTTACCTATCTCACGCTTCCTTTCATTGGTTGTGCAGTCATGGAAAAATTCTGTCATCAGGCTTTCCAATGCCCTGAGGGAGGCTTCTTCAGATGCCTGGCAAAGGAATTTGAAAAAAATCAGTAACTGCTTCTGCCCCCCAGTTCCCTCCAACTCCTGTCCACAAGAGTAATTTGCTTCCCCCAAACGGTTTAACATTCTTCAAATGCACAATGCAAGCCAGAAAAACAAGAGAAATTTCCATCTGGCTTAAAACCCAGTTTTAGTATCTTCTACAAACTCATGCCACGTCATTTTAACTATTTATGTTAAGGAAAAGAAAAACAAGCAATTGAAAATGCAATTATAGAATGATGCTGAAAGCAATTAACAGTCCTGGCCTGGGCAGAACAGGGAGAGCAAAAATCCTGGGAGCCTACAGGCACTCCATATACAACCTGGACACCCTTGCCTGAATAATTACCCAGATGTTAACACAGCGGAAATGTAAGCCACATGGCCTCTTGGAGTTTCTGTAGGTGCTTCAGGTGCTTGCATATATTCAGTTTTCAATCTCACATGAAGGGCCAAGAGATGTATGCTGTGCACACAGCTGAGAGCAAAGCTTAGGCAGGCACTCAAAGTTTAACTCTGCTGCAGATCCACAAAGGGCAGAAGAGACAAGAGGTAAGAGGGAGGCCTTTGAACCAGGTATAGTGGTGCACATCTTTAACCCCAGCTCTCCAGAGGCAGAAGGTGGATCTCCTTAAGTTTTAGGTCTACAGAGTAAGTTCCAGTATAACCAGGGCTACACAGGGAAACCCTGTCTCAAAAAGCAAAAAAGAAAGAAAAAGAAAAGTTCCCTCTTGCACATGGATCTCCACTTCCTTGTCACCCAGCAAGAACAGCTGCTTGCACCAGTAAGCTTGATTCTAAAGCCCATGTAAAGTCTAATGCCACATTCCTGTGGTCTTTGCACTTAGAAGGCTGAAGCAAGACGATGACAAACAAGTTCTAGGCCAACCTAGATTACAGACCTGATCTCATAAAAAAATTTTAAATGCCGGGCAGTGGTGGCACATGCCTGTAATCTCAGCACTTGGGAGGCAGAAGCAGGCAGATTTCTGAGTTCAAAGCCAGACTGGTCTACAGAGTGATTTCTAGGACAGCCAGGTCTACACAGAGAAACCCTGTCTTGAAAAAAACAAACAAATAAATAAATAAATTATTTATTTATTTATTTAAATAATAGTAGCAGAAACCACTCCATACAGTCTGTGTGCAAAAAAGTTGAGTATCCACAGACTATGTTTGAACCCTCATTGGCATTATCGACCTGAGAATTCCTGTTATTTTTGTTAGTTCTTAATTCTTTTCCTAACTGTTTCCCTTCCCCAAATCTCCTTTACTAGCAGATAGCAGAGCCTTTTAAGACAACAGGCTCACTTTTAAACATGTTTCCTGCTGAACTGTGAGAAGTCTGGAAGCCTCCAGCCAGTCATTTACTGCTGTGGAGACAAAGGAACTTCAGCTATCTCCCTTAATCCCTTAATAAGCTAACTTACAAGAACAGCACCACATACACCACCAACACTGGCCATGCACAGGTAGTGCCGGTCAAGGCTGTGCCTCCCATACATAAAAGGCTGGCCATGCAATGACAGCTGAACTGACCTTATGAATGATTCATTTTCCCATAGTATTAGCACGTGTAACTCAAAGAAATGCTCTTGTCTGAATTTTATAGCTTGCAAGCCAACTTGTTCTATAAAAATTACCTATATGCCAGATGAATGGTACACATCCCACTACTTGACAGGCTGAGACAGGAAGATCTCTGCCCTAGTAGTTTGGAGACAGTAAGAACTTGCATGTCATTTCATTTGGGAGAAGGGGAAGAATGTTCTATTTAAAATTAAACTACAACTAGGCCTTGTGGTATTAGTCTATCTCCCACACTTCTCAGGAGGTTAAGACAGGAGGCTAACCTGGGCAGCCTAGCGAGACACTCTCAAAATGAAGTAAAGGCTGGGACCACACCTCAGTTGGTAGAGTGTTTGCCTAGCTAATCTCCAATAACAATACACACAAACACACACTGAGACACACAAAGGACACACACACAAAGGCACAGTCCTATAATCCCAGCAGTCAGAGAGATGAAAACAAAAGAAGTTCAGTCATCTTCAGCCACGAAGTTTGAAGCCAGTCTAGGGGCTGGAGAAATGGCTCAGTGGTTAAAAGCACATACTGCTCTTTCAGAGGACCTAAGTTCCCAGCACCCATCTTAGGTGGCTCACAATGACTCATAACAACAATGGCATGGGAATCTGATACCTCTGACCATCTCAGGCACCTGCACACACTATACATATGTACATACACACACACACACACACACAAAACACACAAACACACATGTGTGCGTGCCCAATTAAAAATGAAAAAATAAGCCTTGTAACCAGCCTGGTCACTATGAGATTGTCTCAAAAGAAGCAATACATAATCATAATCATAATCATAATCATAATAAAAATAAAAAGTAAAAAGAAGGCTAGACTAGAGCCAGGCATGGTGTTGCATGCCTTTAATCCCAGTACTCAGGAACCTGAAAGGATGAAGCGACAATCTCTAAGTTTGAGGCCAGCCTGCTCTATAAAGCCTTAGAGAAATATGGAAATGAGCAAGTGTTAAAGTAACTCAGTAACAAAAAAAAATAAATATCATGCGTACGTGTACATGTGCGTAAGACATGAAAACAGAAAGGAGAGCATGAAAAGGGAAGATGAGTGCTGCAAGCAAAGAGACAAGTGTGCCCTGGGGAAACCCCTGAAGTCGTGACCTCCAAGCCCCGCCCCCCCCAGTGTAGAATCATACTTTGCATGCTCTAAGGCTGGTGTCTATACTAACAATACTGACAGCCTCTCCCAAAAATCTCTACCTGCCAGTCTACCTACCTGGCACTCCAACCCAAGGAGCTAAAATAACTCAAGAGGCTCCATCAACTGTAAAGACAATGCAGCACATGAACAAGTGCATGGAGAAGTTTTAGCAGACAGTGCTAGAACCAGCAGAGCATCACCAGGTATCTCCCAACATGCACAAATCCAGGCTGTTTACATTTTGATCACTTCAATAATTCCAACACTACTGTATTTCACAAGGATCAAATACGGTGATCTATATACAAAACTGCAGGATAAACTAAGGAGGCAAGGACAGCTACCCCAATATCTACTTGGTCTTAGATACCAAATAAAAACAGGCAGGAACACTGCCAAACAAAAGTAGTCAGATCTCCTCCAAAACTATACTCATTCATGTCTGCAGAGGATACTAAACAGAATCACTATTATTTCTCAGAAAAGAGCCCAAAAATCAAATTGTGTTTATACATGGTTTAAAAAAAAAAGGAGTCCCAGTGGGGCTGGAGAGACGGCTCAGCAGTTAAGAGCACTGACTGCTCTTCTGAAGGTCCTGAGTTCAAATCCCAGCAACCACACAGTTGCTCACAACCATCCGTAATGAGATCTGATGCCCTTTTCTGCTGTGTCTGAAGACAGTTACAGTGTGCTTACATATGATAAATAAGTCTTTAAAAAAAAAAAAAATAGTCCCAGGACTGCCATTCTCTAATGCCAGCCCGCCACTGGCTCCCCTTTCATTGTCTGGTGCAACAAATTGCTCAGGACTTCAAAACAGATCTGAGTTTTCAGGGTGCAGCAATTGGCGTTTTGCAGGAGGCAAATGAGGCCTAACTGGCTAGCCTTTTCGAAGATACCAACCTGTGTGCTATCAATGCCAAATGTGTAACAATTATGCCAAAAGATATGCAGCTAGCACCCTGCACACGCGGAGAACGTGCTTAAGGGGAAACATTTCATTCTCAAAAATTTTTTTTCTTTCTCCTGTATCAGTAGTTCTGAATGTTAGATTTTTTTTCCATGGGGTCAAAGTTACCTAATATGATTGCCAAGTGGAAACATAGGGGACAGAATCAGGTATTGGCAGTTTCTCCATGTTCATTTGTGTGTAAATTTTTAATATAAATGCAAGTTGTAAGACATTAATGCAAGCAGAATGTTTCAGTGAACACATTTCAACAGTTCAACTTTATAACTATAAATAAACTGAGTTGTCCTACATGCAAGTACACATTTTAATGTTGTCTGTCTTCTGTGCTGTTCCTATAAGTTTGCTATTAAAATACATTAAACTATTAAAAAAAAAAAAAAGGGAGCCCAAATAAACAATCAGAACAGAAGTAGAAGACAAACAGGATACATTCAAGACCTGCAAATAGCCGGTCGGTGGAGGCACATGCCTGTAATCCCAGCACTTAGGAGGCAGAGGCAGGTGGATTTCTGAGTTCGAGGCCAGCCTGGTCTACAGAGTGAGTTCCAGGACAGCCAGGGCTACACAGAGAAACACTGTCTCGGAAAAAAATCCAAAACACCAAAAAAAAAAAAAAAAAAAAAAAAAAAGACCTGCAAATAGTTAAAGAATACTGGAGATCCCCAACTCCATCAGTAGGAAGGCCACTGAAACCTTTGCCAGCTATTTTAAGCAAGTGGCAAAGCCAGATCCAGACCGGTGGGTTAACATACCACACAACACTACACTCTCAAGTAATGAGACAGAGAACATACAGGAAAGCCCCCACGACTCTAAGTTGGAACAGGAAGGGTCAGCATCTCAGGATTCAGATCAATCTGCTAGTTTCACAACTTCTGCTGAGATTTCTGTTTCAAGTCTTGAATACTAATTTAAAACTAAGTGAGGGGCTCTCACAATGGCTTAGCAGGTAAAGGCCTTGACACAGAGCCTGCCAACCTGAGGAAAGCACAGACTCCCAAAAGGCAGGCATGTAAGTATATATTCACCTGAATAAACACACAAGCAAATGTATTAAAGTAAGTAAGTAAATAAAACTCACTGAGACACACACAGAGAGATCAATGGAGGGGAGGGGTGAACAACCCTTACACTGAGGCTACAAATGTGGAAAGTAAAACAATAGAGCTTCTACAGAATGAGCTCTACAGGACCAAGGTTACAGTTTCTCTCTATAGTTGGGACAAATAAAGCACTAAACACAAAGAAATAAAGCACTGAATGGGAACTGACAGAATTCTCATCAGAGCACAAAGTAACTTAACAAAGAAAAGACAAGAGCCTTTGGACAAAGTGACTTATAAGAGGTCTAAATAAGTGTTACCTCAGAGAAGTGCAAATTTAGAACATAAGAGGCTGCCACACAACCACCAAAATAGCGAAGTTAGACTCAGTGAGCTAGAGATGGCTCACGGCATTTAATAACACTGTTTGGGGCTGGAGAGATGGCTCAGCAGTTAAGAGCATTGACTGCTCTTGCAAAGGTCCTGAGTTCAATTCCCAGCAACCACATGGTGGCTCATAACCATCTGTAATGGGACTGGATGCCCTCTTCTGGTGTGTCTAAAGACAGCTACAGTGTACTACATATAATAACAAATCTTTGGGCTGAAGCACCCACATGGCAGCTCACAACCATCTGAAACTCCAGTCCCAAGAGATCCAATGCCTTCTTCTGACCCTTTCAGACACCACACATGCACAAAGTACACAGACAAGCACACAGGCAAAACACCCATACACAGAAAAGTTAAAACTTTTTTAAAATTCCTAAAACTGACAGTATCGTGTATTTGCTAAACAACTGAGATATACAGACACTATGCACAAGAACATACACATTTGAGAAAGCTGATAAGTCTAATAACTGCAATTCTGATAACAGAAATTTGTGCGTATATATCAAATAAAATGTACAGAGCCATTACACAGAATAAAATAATTTAAAAACTCAAATGTCTACCACTAATGGAATGAGTTGTGGTTTGCTTATATGGGAGAATACTATAAGACAACATGAATGAATGAATGAATGAATGAACCTTGTAGCAACAACAAAGGAGCTCATAAACACAAATGAACAAATGTCAAAACACAAACACACCCTTTCACTGTTTGTTTTACACACACACACAAACACACACACACACACACACACAGCCTGGAGCAGGATTTCTCTGTGTGGTCCCTGGCTGACCTGGAACTCTCTAGTAGACCAGGCTGGCCTCAGACTCAGATCCACATGCCTCGGCCTCTCTGCCTCCTGAGTGCTGGAACTCAAGATGTGTAACACTATGCCCAACCGTTTTATATTAAATTTTTTAAACAGAACTAAGACTAAGTTGAGTATTACAGTCAGAACATAGTTATTTTGGGGAAGAATTACCTTGGAACTCCAAGAATATTCTACTCTTGGTTTGAGTGTTACATGGTGTAACAGCTATAAATTGTCTCTAAGAACATGTACATATGCTTTGAGCTTTCAAACTGCATCTTCAAAATTTAGACCATGAGTTTCAACAGCATGTTCATCAATTAGCACAACTACTCATTAGAGTGTAAAGAGAGACTTACAGTCTCCATGTGAGTCCCACTATTGCCTATGTATCCAAAGCAGCTACCACAGCAAAGTCATATATTGCTGTTTCATTAGCCTGTGCCTCCCCAAGGCTCACCTGGCTAATCCCAACAGAAAAACGCACACATACTTAAACTCTTTGGGCAAAATGGGATGATGAACTATGTCCTAGAATCCTCTAGGAAAGCCATGCATGTATCTAAGACAAACTTCCATTCTCTGCTGCAGAATTCAATACAGCTGCCCTGCCTGGATTTCTGCTGCTGTCTTTTCTGTTTCTGGATAAGCAGTTCAAAGACCTGTGCTTCTGACTCATAAAGGAACCAAAGCCAATCAAGGCTCAGAATCACCTCATCAAAGAAAACTTGAAAGGAAGAGAAAGGTCACAGACTCTGACATTTTGACTCTTTCCTATTTTCTACGGCTGGCTCCATTGAGCCTGCACACAGTTTCCCAATGCTTTCTCACTTTGTACCACCTTCCCTCGAACTTTCTACCACTCCCTATTTTACCGCCTGTAAAATTAGCTTCATTTAGCTGGTCACTTTGATTCCAACTTTTCCAACTCAGATGCAATCTGTTCTTCATAGCCAAATAAACACCCCTAAAGGCAGTCTTCTCAACCACGGTTCTTCTAGATCTAGCTTTACATAGCCTTTAAATCTAGACTGACCTTGAGAAACTAAGTTATTTATTTGGCAAATGAGTTTGATACTCTGAGATGTTAAGTTAAAGAAGACAGTTACTGATTTGAAGGATCAGAAGGATCCTGGGGGTACAGAGAGAAGCTACAAACGAGAAAGCAGAATCTGGTGGTTACCACCCTACAGCAGTGCTTCTGTACAAACAGCCTCAGTGCCCAGAGCCAGAGATCTTGTGCACAGGACCTGAGGAATGCAGAGAAACCTGCAGGGATGGGGGGCAGAGTCAAAAGCTGTTTAATTCCCAAGACTTCCTGGAAGAGAACCATCACGGCATTTGAACACTCATGGGGACTTCCATCTTGACTTATTGCAGGAGAGAAAATTTACAGCTCAGCCTTCATTAAATTTCTCACCAAGATTATAGCCTGGTTTCTCCCCTTTGTCTATGTCTTGAAATCAGTTCTGCAGACTTCTACCCACATTACTAGGGAAAAAATGTATCTTATGAAATCAGGTTCCCCAGGCTAATTCAAATACATCTGAACCTTGGCGCCACATTTTTAACAGATAACCTTTGCCTCCTATGTAAAAAAGAGGAAAAGATGAATATTTTAAGACACTGGATCCTTCTAAGGACTAAACAAGATCATTTACATAAGGCACATATAATAAGCACAATGCCAGGCATAAAGTAGGGACTCAAAATCAAACTACTGATGTCAGTGTTATAGACAGTATTACAGTTCTCAGATCAATTCTAGGTGACTTCAAAAACAAGATTGCTACTAAACTACTGCTATCAATCACTTCGGCTCCTCAGGATTACTGCTGATTCCCACAAAGATGCACATGTAATATTAATTTCCCATCAAAAAGCTGTAAGAATGACCTTTGTTCACAACAACAAATATTTTGATGAAAAATAAATACGTAAATAGTTGTTAAAAATATCTTTAAATAAGCTAACAGACGCCCAGATGGTAGATGATCTATATGGGCCTTTGCCCCTGTGACAAAATGAATACATAAGTTTTCTCAAACCTTGACTAATCTGTAAAGTTTCACCTAATGACCTCTAAATAACTATCTCAGGCTGGAGAGAGATGGTTCATTAGGTAAAATGCTAGCCCAAGCCTGGTTACCTGACCTTGATCCCTAAAGCCCACATATTGCAAACAGCCCTCTGACCTCCACATGTGTACCATGGGACATACACCCACACAAACACATATGTTCACAAAATAAATAAATGTAAAAGGAAATTAAAAAAAATCTTCTCTGCAACATAACCCTTGGTTTTAAAAGAAGCCTTTATCAAACTTTCTGTTTCCTTTCCTGGTAGCTACAACATGTGTCCCCAGTGGGCCAAAGACATTCTTCCTATAGGTTCACAGCCTGATATTGATACTGATCCCACACTACCTGCCAACTAAGGTTCAAAAGTACAGAATTAGCAAGCAAGTTCAGTCTCAAGTAAACTTTCTCTCAAAGATAATAGCATCACCATGGATGTCTCCACTCGCAAATGAACACTCCTTCCTTAGACTTTCACCACAAAAAACAGGGGAAAGTGCCTTTGGTTGTAGTTTAAGATCCAAAGCTTAAAGTAACACACATGGCAATCAATGTGAGGGTGCCCCTCCCCCACACCAGTGCTACAATGCCATCAAAAAAGCAAGAAAGTAGCAAAGAACAGGAAGGAAGCTCTAGTCCCAAGATACACGCCCTTCAAACTCCTCCTCCTTCAGCTCTCTGCTGCTCTATGTTACATCCTACAGGTGCTTTCATTTCTAAAACCCAAACAGTACACATCTTTGTTGAACTATAAATCTTATGTTTCTCTTTAAGCAAGCCAATGAAACCAGCTGATCTCTCTAGCCCTAGTAGTCAGAACAACAGTCACTCACATTCAGTGTCTCCAAAGGATTCACTCAAACCCTCCAGCTAAATGGTCAGCATATGGGGTGGTGTTGCATTCTTAACCAGTCTATGATTTAAAAAAGTATGGTGTGAATGCTCACTGACGATTACAATCTAGAATTACCACAGAAATAGGACTCTGATCATGGCTGTGAAGGATTCCCTAGATTAGATTAGGCTGAGCTTGGAAAACCCACCTCAAATATGAGTGCACCATTGGGGGGGGGGGGGAGTCCCAGACAGCATAAAAGGCAGAAATCTAGTTGAGCACTAGCACTTACCTCTCACTGATTCAACATGAGCAGCTGCCTCCTCAAGCTCCTGCTACCATGCCTTCCCCCACCATACTGTTCTGTAACCTCAGTGAACCAAATGAAACCCTTTTCTTTCCTTACATGGTTTTGTCAAGTTCAAGATCACAGCAACAAGAGTAGCTACAAGGATAAGGATGGGGTAGAACAAGAGCTACTGGGAAAACTTACTCTAAGGAGGGAGAGAAACAGTGTTGCAGTTACAGAAACATGCAGCCAGGACAAAGGCTTGCACATCACACTATGAACATCAAAGAACAAAGAGACACATCTGCCTTGGAAAAGTTCCTTGTCTACCTACAGAATACATCCAGACCAGGGCAGTGAGAATTCTAGTATGAAGCCAGGCATGGTAGTGATACATGGTTGCAGGACCACATACCTGGCAGAAGTGGAACCACATGTGATGCTTTCCTTAGTACACCAGAAGAGAAATCACTCCTGAGCAAAGGAAGAGCGGGCCCAGAAGAAAACTTTCAACTGCTTCTCCAGCATGGGGTACTAAAGGCTACCCCTAAATGTAGACCACAACAAGAATAAAGGACACAGAAAAAAGCTGTCTACACAAACCAGCCAGTTTGATGAGCACCAGTGCTTCCACTGAGAAAGATGCATGACAGTAGAAAAAGACCCACTAGAGCCAGTCCACTGATTCAAGCCTGGGCACCTTGAGGCAATTCTGCACGCTTCTGGAGCGCCCTGGCATGAAAGACAATCAGGAATATACCTCAGTGTGCAAGTGTTGGTTAGGAGCAATCTCTCCCTCACCACAGATCTCTTTTATGTGAACATCATGTAAACACATCTTATTTCATCTGTCTGAATCCAAGGCAAGTCCTCTATCACTGAACTACAACCCCAGCTTTGTCACTTGCTTTTATGAAGACAATGTCCCAAAGTTGCTACCAGTTTATTATTCTGACTATACCCAGCACTGCTCTAATCATATTTTTTATTGATGCTGTCATATCTGTGAAAGCTTTGAAATCAAGATAATGATGTCATAGTAGCTTATGAAATATAGGAAATACTGAAGTAATAGCCCTCCACCCTCCACCCTCCACGCATTCCTAGGTACCAACTCAGACAGTCAAGCTCAATGACAAGCACCTTTACTCACAGAACCATGTCCAGCCCCTTCATATTTATAGTCACTGGCTGGTGTTAAAAACAAAGTTTATCAATGGTAGCCCATGCCCACTAGAATTCTGTGTGAGCAGGACCAAGGGTTATCTACAAGGTTCCTACCTATCCCCAGCATGAAAAGTGCTGCCGTTTCATTCAAAAGCCACCTTTGTCCTTGACTCAGATTCCTTATCTCAGGCCTACAGTCTTTGGTCCTCTACTGCCTAACTGTAAAAACTACTTCTTCTGCATGGTACAGCCTGAGGCAGTCTGCCCAATTCTCCAGAATTCCAGACTGCTACCAAAGAGATTACCCATCTTCTAACTATAATACATAGGTGTGAGTCAATGTAATCTTTTCTGTTGTTGTTTTGAGACAGGGTTTCTCTGTATAGCTTTGGTTGTCCTGGAACTCACTCTGTAGACCAGGCTATTCTCCAAATCACAGAGATCTACCTGCCTCTGCCTCCTGAGTGCTGGCACCACCGACTGGCACAAATGTAATCTTATAAATCATCTTTTATGTGGTTTAGAAAAAAAATACTTCCATAGTTCTATGTGCTTGGGAGACTGATGCCCTAGGAGTTCAAGGGCTTATGTTCTAGGCAACATAAGCAAGACCCTAGGGAGGGAGAGAGAGACTGAGTGGTCACATACTGTATGGTTTCATTTATATAAAGTATTCACAGCAAACATATCCATATACACAAAAGCCAGGGCTTGGAGGAAGGACAGACAGACCTGAGTAGGTACAGGACTTCCTCTGGAGTAATGAAAAAACTCTCAAACGCTACATCTCAAATGTACCCAATGTCACATGTTGTTTGTGGTGCTGAGAACTGAACTAGGAGCATGCTGGATGTGCTCTTAGTGAACTGCACTTCTTGTCTTATGTCACTGAATTTGTTAAGTTTTAAGACAGGCATGATGGTGTGTACACCTATAAATCAGCACTTGATATAAGGCAGGAAGATTGTAATGTGATCTGTCTAGCCCAAATCACAAATCTATCTCACGAAGGGTCGGAGGGAGAGGGAAGGGGGAGGGAGAGAGAGAACACACTACTCCTATAGCAGGAAATAAACTCTAACCCAAAATAACTTTTCCTATATACACACAATACTGAAGAATAGTTAAGACTAACCTTTGTTAGGAGTTCTTTCTTTCTTTCTTTCTTTCTTTCTTTCTTTCTTTCTTTCTTTCTTTCTTTTTTTGGGGGGTGAGGTTTTGTTTGTTTTTGTTTGTTTTTGAGACAGGGTTTTCTCTGTGTAGCCCTGGCTGTCCTAGAACTCACTCTGTAGACCAGGCTGGCCTCGAACTCAGAAATCCGCCTGCCTCAGCCTCCCAAGTGCTGGGATTAAAGGCATGTGCCACCACCGCCCTGGCTTAGGAGTACTTTCTTAAGATAATCAGTGCCACTGATATTTATTAACATTGCTGGAAAAAAGAGTAAGCTTCCATAACCTTTCTGGAAGACATGATGAAGTATCTTTAAATGTGCATATTAAACTTAGAATTATCCCAAAATAAAGGATTTATGAGAAAGGGTGGATGGGGAGCCTACCAACCCGTGAGCCTTTCTGGGAATCTGTCTCAAAGGAACTCCTAATATTCAGAAAAGGCTTTTTGCAAAGACATTAACACAGTGTTTATT
Source organism: Apodemus sylvaticus (assembly GCF_947179515.1). NCBI lineage: Eukaryota > Metazoa > Chordata > Mammalia > Rodentia > Muridae > Apodemus > Apodemus sylvaticus. The sequence goes on along the minus strand of NC_067472.1, from coordinate 79,629,096 downwards.
ATGGCAAAGATCTGAATTGCCTAAGAATCTATGCAATGCAAAGGTACGGTCACAATAAATACTTGGGAAACATTAGCAATCTGAAAAACCACTTCTATATACTGTTAAGTGGGAAAAGTACATTTACAGTGCAAGACAACCATTTAGAAAGTAAATAGAAAACAAGAGAAGGAAGCAAATATACAGGTAGTAACTTCTTGTTTTTTAAATAGCTATCAGGGGCTGGAGAGATGTGGTAAAGAGCACTCATTGGTGGCTCTTCCAGAAGACCTGGCTCAATTCCCAGCACACACATGGCAGCTCACAACCGTCTGTAACTCCAAGATCTGGCACTTTCACACAAACATACATGCAGACAAAACACCAATAAACATAAAATAAAAATTATTTAAAAAATAAGAAAGCTATCAAATATTTTAGAGTTCAAAATAACTTGCAATCAGAGTAACTACTGAGCACAGTCAAGAGGTAGCAGCACCAGCCTCAACTGCCTGTCAGTACCAGGAGCGCAAAAACTGAGTTGGTCACAAATCAGCACTCAGGGTGCTTCCTGCAGGGCTTTGGTTTTGGCTCTGTAGGAAGCACACAGACATCCTCATTGACTTTACAACATTCTAAAGTCTAAAATTATCTTCAAAAAAAACACCTAAAATAAATCCTTGACAGATCACTTAATTTATCTTCCTCTAAGCAGACTGAAGAACACAAATGAACAATTTTCTGAGTACTCATAAGGACGAGGGCTCCCTTCCCAGGTCAAACAACATCTGTACTGCCTAGCAAAAAGCCTCATTCCAGCTCGGGGTGGTGGCACACACCTTTAATCCCAGCACTCTGGGAAGCAGAGGCAGGCGGATTTCTGAGTTCGAGGCCAGCCTGGTCTACAGAGTGAGTTCCAGGACAGCCAGGGCTATACAGAGAAACCCTGTCTCGAGAAACAAAACAAAAAAAACAAAAAAACCTCATTCCACACATCCATTCACCCAAGGTGAACATTGATCGCTAAGCACAGTCTAGTTCCCCATTCTGCATGTACCTGCAGTACCATCTGCCCCAAATGCCCAAAACTCTGTTGTAGAGACTTCCCATATCTGCTCAGAAATCCAAACTGCATACCATCTTTTAAGAAGCCCAATTTAGCCAGGCACTTTGAACTTAACTAGCCTTGAACTCCAGACTGCCCTGCTTCATCTGAATCCTGAGATCACAGGTGTGTGCCACCTACTTGGCAGAAAAATTTAAAATTATCAAAAGCATCTGTTCATCCTTCCCTCCCACCATTAGCAGCTGCAAGCCAGATAAATATGTGGGTTTTCAGCCTTGCATGAAATGGATCCCCTACATTCATAGACAATACTTGTTCTACTTAACTTTTATTATTCAGAAGCAGTTACAGATATCACACATTCTAGCACCTACATTACATTAAATAGACTCACGTTAAAAGGTGGGGGCAGGTGCTTTGTATTGTTCTTTTGCTGTGATCACCATGATCAAGGCAAGTTGAAAAACATTAACTGGGGGCTAGTTCACAGTTCAGAGAGTCCATGATCATCATAGTGGACAGCATGGAAGCTGGAAGCAGGCATGGTGCTGCTGACAAAGCAGATGAGAGCTTACATCTGATCCATAGACAGGAGGCAGAGAGACCAAGAGTGGGCCTGGTGTGGGCTTTTGAAATCTCAAAGCCCACCTCCAATGACACACCTCCAAGACCACACCTCCTCCAAGACCACACCTCCTAATCCTTCTTAAACAGTCTACAAACTGGGAACCAAACATTCAAATATGAGCATATGGAGGCCAGTCTCATTCGAATCTTTAGACTAGGCACAGCAATGTGCATGTGTAATTCCAACAGTGGGAGTGGAGATGAGCGTCCCTGGAATGTACTGACCAGCCAGAGGAGCCTAACATGTGAGCTCGAGGTTCAATGAGAGATGCATGCTGTCTCAAAAAATAAGGTTTGGGAGCAATTAAGTCCAGCATCAACCTCTGGACTCTGCACAATCATATACATAAAATGTACACGCTTGCACACCCATGAATACAGTGAGTGAATAAATACACAATAATTACCAGTAAACATCAACTGTTAATTTCCTGGTTTGGACATGACCTGGGCACCTGGTAAAGTAGACACCAGGTTTTTTGCACCAGTTTTGCAATTTCCTGTGAGTACACAATTGTTTCAAAATAAAGAGTTGTTTTTTAACCCAAGTGGCAGTATCTTTTAACTATTATAATACCCTCCTCCAAAAGTCAACATATCTAGGCATGGTAACGTGCTCATATGATGATGGCATGAGAGGCAAGGCAGGAGGCTTAGCTGAAAGCCAGCCTGGACCACATACATATGAAGGCTTGGTCTCTGCCGGGCGGTGGTGGTGCACTCCTGTAATCCCAGCACTCTGGGAGGCAGAGGCAGGCAGATTTCTGAGTTCGAGGCCAGCCTGGTCTACAGAGTGAGTTCCAGGACAGCCAGGGCTATACAAAAAAAAAAAAAAAAAAAAAAAAGAAGGCTTGGTCTCAGACACAGAAGGAAGCTCTTGCTCTCCTGCTCCTCCCTTGCTCTTCCCTTCCTGCTCCTGCCTTCTCCCCATTCTCTTCCCCCTCTCTCCAAGTGCTCATGGCCGCTGGCCTCTACTCCTCTACTTATCCTCTTCCTCCTTCCTTCCCCCCTCTCTCTCCCCCTATGTCTCTCTCTGCCTCTACTACCCTCTTAATTCCCCTCCCCATGCCCTTAATGAACTCTATTCTATACTATTAAAATAAAAAAATCAAATCAGAAACAGGAGGTTGGGAAGATAGCTTATTTAGAAGACCTGAGTTTGGGCTGGAGAGATGGCTCAATGGTTAAGAGCACCGACTGCTCTTCTGAAGGTCCTGAGTTCAAGTCCAGCAACCACATGGTGGCTCACAACCATCTGTAACAAGATCTGACACCCTCTTCTGGTGTGTGTAAAGACAGCTACAGTGTACTTACATATAATAAATAAATAAATCTTTAAAAAAAAAAAAAGACCTGAGTTCAATTCTCAGAACACACAGGCGCACAAGTAAGGCATGCTTGTGGCACACACGTGCAATTACAATGTTGGGGAAGCAAACAAGTGGGTCCCTAATAGCAAGATAGCCAACCTGGTCAAGATAAGTTCCAAGCCAGAAAGTGGGAGAAGGGCAGCTGAGACCAGTGCCCAAGGCCTGCCCTACGCATGGGCACACAGGCACCCTACACAGGAAGAAAGGACAAGCACAGAAAATGAGAGAAAATTATCACTACCACTTTTTAAATGAAAGTACTGATTTTAGGTACTTACTCTCCCTTTTTTGCTACCTTCTTTGTACTTTTTGATTCTTCCTGGAGTTTCGTTTCAATGAGCATGAGGTTGCAATAAGGAATGTATGTAGCTGACACTCTAATAGAAGAAAGAAAAGGAGGAGGTGGTGGTTTGGATAAGAATGGCCCCATAGGCTATGTTTGAATGCTTGGTCAGCAGTTGGTGGAACTGTCTGGAGGACTTGGAGGTTTTAGAGGCTCACACCAGCCAGTCTCTCACTTTCTCCCTGCCCAATCCCTGCGGATTGGGGAGTAAACCAATTGTTCAGCTACTACTCCAGCACCGTGTCAGGAACTAATAACCCTCTGAAACTGTAAGTTCCAACTAAACATTTTCTCTTAAAAGTTGCCTTAGGTGGAGTATCTATCTCTTCACAGCAATACTGAGACAAGGAAGGAGAAAGTTTCCCAGGACTGGTTAGAAATTTACAAAGCACTGATCTTCCGTTCTACCTTCATTCAATTCACAAAGCACACCTTGGCTACCTTTCTCTAAGGGCCCTGCACCAGGGCTGCTATTCTCTGTTAACTGTGAAAATGAACCTGTTAAATCCAGCACAGTGACACTGAGAGGTGAGGGCAGAAGAACTGATCCAAGTTTGAAGCCAGCTGGGGCAACAGTGAATTCTAGGCTAACTGGGACTATACAAAAAGACCTTGTCTCAAAAAAGGAAGAGGGAGGGAGAGAGAGGAGGCAAAGTACTAATATACATGCTAAGCCTAATAAGATTATCTGAACTGAAACTTGAAAGCAAGCAACTGTCCCTCCCTGTGAACATCCATTATGTGCACCCATGGGGTCCTTCCTCAGTGCTCACTCTCCCTCAGTCCCATCACATTATAGGATAGCCAGAGACAACAAGATGCTGGAGGATTTGACCATCTCAACCTGTCCACTATGGAAAGAATGTTCTCAGGTTTTAAGTTCAGCTTGCAAGATGCACTGTTTTTCTAGAACATTCTACATTTTCAGTAAATGTGCACTATAGAAATCTAGTAATCTTGTGTACAGCATGGCTGTGGGGTTGGAACCAGCTCTGAAACCTGGCTCTGTCAATCACCATGTAACTGTAGACAAGCTATTAACCTTACTCTCCCTGAGCCAAAGTCCTTATCTTTCTTAACTGTAAATTGGGAACAGTAATAGTTACACAGAACAAGACAGAGAGATTAAATGAGAAGGCAGTAGTAGTAGTTGGAACCCCTACACAATGACTATCACCAAATGTAACTAAGAAATAAGCTATTCTCTTCCTCTAAACCTGTCCAGAGACTTTTCCTGGGTGACTCTAAAGTGTGACAAGTTGCCAATTTAACACTAACCATCATGAAACTGGTGTGGTGTGTGGTGATGAGCACCTGTAATCCCAGCACTCATGCATGAGGATCCAGAGTTTGAATCCAGCCAGCACACAAAGTTCCTATCTTTAAAAAAAAAAAAAAAAAGACTGAGAGCCTGACCCAACCAAACAAGATGAGAAGGCTAGAATTGGGACAAAAACATATTGGCAATACCATCAACAGGTACAGAAGAAGAGGAAGTTAAGTATGACTCAACATTAAGAGTGCACAGTGGATGAATGAGGTCATCATTAAGAGAACTAGGCTATGGGGAAAGAGCATTACTCTGAGGGAAAGATGACAGATATGGTTTAGATATTATTAACTAATGCCCACAGGTGCACATCCATGTCCTAAGGTGCACATCCATGTCCAAAGAAGGTTTAGTTTCTATGAGAACACAGGTCATAACTGTAGCCATAGGCAGGAAAAATCAAGGGAGTAAACCAAGAAAGTAATAGCAAAGCTAAGAGATGGCTCAGCAGTTAGGAGCATTCACCGCTCTTCCAAAGGACCTGATTCTCAGCATCCATATTGAGGGACTCACAACCTCCACACCTCCAACTCCAGGAAGATCCAAAACCTCTGGTCTCCAAGTGCACCTGCATTCACATGCACAAGCCCACACACAAACACAAGCCTTAAAAACAAGTATTTTCTAATAAAATGGAGAAAGACATAAAGATTCAAGGGAGCCACAAAGAAAATATTTCAAGAAAAGGAGATAGTAGATACCAAGGACCACAAGTAGTTGAGACTAAAAAACAGGTTGTGGTGTTTATTTTTTGCTTTTAAACAGAATAGTATGTAGCCCAAGCCGGCCTCAAATTCACCAGACTCCTGCCTCAGCCTCCTCTCAAACTACAGACATGCCATTGAGCTATTTACACTGAACCCAACACACCATGATTATAGGTGGTCTTAAAAAGTAGTTGAAGAACCGGGCAGTGGTGGCACACGCCTTTAATCCTAGCACTTGGGAGGCAGAGACAGGCGGATTTCTGAGTTCAAGGCCAGCCTGGTCTACAGAGTGAGTTCCAGGACAGCCAGGGCTACACAGAGAAACCCTGTCTCAAAAAAACCAAAAAAAAAAAAAAAAAAGTAGTTGAAGAACCAAGTCTGCCTGCTGACTAACAATTTATTGATGTATTGATTCCAAATCATTATAGAATAGGATTTTGAATGTTCTCATTACAAAGAAATAGTAATTATGAGGTAACATGCTAACTGGACACAATATCACACTGTACCCAATAAATATGTATGATAATTGCTTTTCAAGAACCTTGGACAAAATAAAATACTAAGAATGTCTTTATAAGTCATCGTGCGATGGGTTACACAATGAATGATGTAGAAATGGCGAGTAGAAGTCTAAAATACACAGAGGCAGGGCATAGAGTGTAGCTCTGATATATGGTAGTGTTTGCCTAATGTACCTGGAGCTCTGAGTTCAATCCTCACAATGGAAGAAAAAAAGCAGTTACACTTGAGTAACTCCCTCTCACCTTTACCTATACCAGCAAGCTCTCTGGAACTTGAATGTGCATACAACAGTTCAATTATCTAAAAATCTTCAAGTCGACCTTGTATTCCAATGTACCAATCAGCCTCCCACCTATTCACAGACACAGCCAAATCCAGTGTTTTGTCAGTACATGGCCAACCTGTGAACTCTTTTTTTATAACCCTTCATGCCTACCAATCCAATCACCAACTGATTCAAGCTTGTAATTATTCCGAATCTCTATGTTAAAAGGCTTTCCAAATCAATTTTGCTTTTTACCTTTTTTCACTGATTAATTCTGTAACCATTTAAGAGATTTTAAAATGACAATTCTCATAGGGCATGGTAGCACACACCAAACCTAGCACTGAGGAAGCAGGCGGACTGAGGCTAGCCTAGTCGCCATAGTAATTATGAGGCTCTCAGAATTGCACATTCAAGAGCAGGCCTTTGGCACATCCTACAGACAGTGTTAATCTATGGTTCCCCGAATGAAATTAGGTACAGCAGATGGGCTATTTTTCCTTTAAGGGGAAATCTTAGTTATTCTAAAGTATCAGTACTAAAAACTCTCCCCCAACTATCAAGGAATAGCCTAGCTACTTCTTCTTCTAAATGTGTTTGAAACGTCTTTTTTAAATGAATAGACTGGCATAACAGGTAAAAACTACATCTCTGAGCAGGTGTGGCTCCAGTACCAAAAAGAGAAGAACAAAAAAGATCACTCTTTCTAGCTACTTCACAGATGTCAGTACCATAAGACATTGAATTTATCTGATGATTCCTTAATATGACATATTCTAGCCAGGTTGAGCATGGTGATAGACTCCAAGTATCCCTGCATTTGAAAGGCCAAGGCAGAGAGGATTGGGAGTCTGAGGTCAACTTAGACTTTTTGGACATCTCAAAATGTTAAAGAGGAAGAATGGTCTTAAAGATGAAAGCAATGGTGTATTACTGTGCTTCACGTGGGTAATGCTTGGGAGCCTAGAAAGTCCAAGTACAGGTATCCCTTCTCCACGAGCACTTTTACTTGGAAGGCCTTTCTCTTCCCTCATCCTAGAGATCCAAACACCCCCTTCTAGGAAGCCTCACTCTCCCAGTTCCCTTAATCTCAATCAGCCATTCTTTGGGCAAATGCTTTTTGCACCACAGCAATCTTATACTCAATCTTATCACCATCTCTAGTTATCTGAGTGTGACTCATCTCCCCACTGAACTCACTCCCCTCCAAGGCAAGCAGAATATTACCCTGAAAGAGCAACGTTTTTGTTCTTCTCTTTTTGGTACTGGAGCCACACCTGCTCAGAGAAGTAGTTTTTACTTGTTATGCCAGTCTATTCATTAAAAAAAAAAGACGTTTCAAACACATTTAGATCAACAATTATCTTTTTTTTTTTTTTTGGGTTTTCGAGACAGGGTTTCTCTGTGTAGCCCTGGCTGTCCTGGAACTCACTCTGAAGACCAGGCTGGCCTCAAACTCAGAAATCCGCCTGCCTCTGCCTCCCAAGTGCTGGGATTACAGGTGTGTGCCACCACCGGCAGGCTCCAACAATTATCTTAAGGGTCAAATGTAACCAGGCCTGGTGACACAGGTCTATAATCCCCACAGAAAGTCCAGACAAGAGAGACAGGAGTTCTAGGCCAACATGGGCAACTTAGTGAGGTCAAAGGCCTCACTAGTATACAACCCTTCAAGCCCCACAGAGTCTGCAGTTATAAAAATGAAGAGGAAAAGAATTATTGAAGTAAAAGGCTTGATCCCCAAGAAAAAGCCCTTGTCCTGTCAGCAATGGTTTCCTGAATTAACAGACAAAGATAGCACCACCCAATCTCTTGACCTTCCTCCTCTGGAACAACTGCAGATGAACCATTAGGGTCTTGACAGTAGATTCTACCAGCCTCACACACCACAGTAGCTACTCCCTGCATACTTAAGTTGAGGTCTACATACAGAATCAACAGCTTCACAATTAATTATTTGAAGGTAATCATGCTTGTAATACCCCAATTATTGCCAACTAGATGAAACTGAGCACATGAGTGTCTTGTAGCCCTACTGTACAGAAAATTCTGTCCAGCGACAAGCTAAGTTCCCTGAGGGCAGGCCACTGTTTAGCTCATGCCTACATTCTCCAGGGTGCCGCATCTTTTAAAGGCTACTTAAAACTGCATCTTTTAAAGGCTACTTAAAACTAACCAAAGCGTGTAAAACTCACCTCTTACAGCAGCATTACTCACAACTGACAAGGGGATGCAAACCAGGCATCCACTGAGGGATGGACCAGTGGGCAAGCAAAAGTGGTGCACTCACACACTCCTGACTGCAAGGAAATTCTGCACATGTAACAACATGGATGAACCTTGAAGACACTCCATTAAATGAAATGTGCTAGTCATAAAAAGAGAATACTCTTCTACCAAAGTGATTAGAAGGATGAAACAGAAAGGGAAACACCCAAGAGGCCAGGGGAGAGAAGACCAAGAGATCTGTAGGTTAGGAGACCACATTTCAGTTTGGGGAGATGAAATTCCCTGGTGATGTAATGATGACAGCTACATAATGTCATAATGTCAGTGAACTGAAAATTAGTTTAAGTGGTTAAGTGTATTTTATCACAATTTAAAAATTCAAAATTTGGGACTGGAGAGATGGCTCAGTGGTTAAGAGCACTGACTGCTCTCCCAGGGGTTCTGAGTTCAATTCCCAGCAACCACATGGTGGCTCACAACCATCTGTAATGGGGTCTGATGCACTCTGCTGGTATGTATCTGAAGACAGCTACAGTGTACTCATATAAATAAAATAAATAAATCTTTTTTAAAAATTCAAGATTTTAGCTGGGTACAGTGGCCCACACCTTTAATCCCAGCACTTAGTTGACAGAGACAGGTGGGTCTATGTACTGAGTCCAGAACAACCAAAGAAAGCTACACAGGGAGACCCTGTCTGGGAGAGAAAGGGGATTTAAAGTCAAACATTTCATAAAATTATTAATGAAGGACTAAGAATTCATGTTTCATACCTTTGAATTCTTTTTAGAAAAGTCTAGCCTGTACATTATATAGATGAGGAAACAAACTCAAGTTCAACAATCCGCCACCCTTTATAGTATGTGTATAAAGGTATACACCATAAACAGTACAAATCACACCATGCCGTTCACCTTTAATGGTGTATTTTACCCAGCTTTGTTTGTAAGCCAGGAGGACAGAGTGAGTGCCTCAGACACGCTCTCCATTAACCAGGACTTTATGTACCACCCACCCCCCTCCCCTCAAGAGTTCGACAGTCTTGTCTGATGTGTGCATTAAAAAGCTGTGCCAGCCACATCTCCAATACACCACTAATTCACCACGCACTGGGGGGAACAGTGCTCAAACCCAGGCTGGGCACTCGCTCACTCATCACTGGCTAGATGCCAAACTGGGGCAGATAATGAATCAGGGACTACCTTCACCTTGCCTACTGTGATGGGCAATAAGGCTCAGAAACATTAAAATGGCAAAAGACAAGCGCTCAACCAACTGCGCAAAGTACACAAACCATAAGGAATATGGGAAGGCTAAAGGGCCTGCAAGAAGGGGAGGTATCTTCCTTTCAAAGAGATTTTTAGCGGGCCCTGAAAAGCATGCATTCCAGGGAAAAGGCCAGAGCAGAAAGCACCTCAACCAAGATGTCCCAAGGCCCCGCTGCTGACTCTGCCATCGTCTATATCAGTAACCTCTACAAATCCTACTTAAGATTTCTGCAAATGCAAACCTACCACTGGACGGATGTTCACCAAAGATGCAGCCAGTTCTATAACAGACTGCTTATATTCAAATAGTACCACCGTCCCAAGCAAGAGTAACTGCTTCCTGCCTCAGTCTCCCCATTTCCAATCAGGGGGTTGATATAACAAAATACATACCACTCACTCAGCAAAGGAAATGGCACACAGTATGCCGACAACAAATAAATGACACTAGTAATCACAACTTGCTGTACAAGCAGCACAGCCTACAGTAAGGCAGGGGGTTGTATCCGTGGCGCTTCCAAGGTCCTCCCTCCCAGACTCGAGCCATGCAGTGGGGGTGGGGGCGATGGGAGCGTATAGCTGGTTGCACACTCTGAACGCATGTGTCACCGGCCAGGCTCGCACGCTCCTCTCCCCGCCCCAGCTGCTCTGAGGCCCACTGCCACCCCTCCAACAGGGTCCCTGAACCCACTCACCATGCTGGCCGGGAAGGGGGTGGCTCAGGTGAGCTGGCTCCTGGAATCCGTCGCGTCCCGCTCGCACAGTTCAGGTCATGGTCCCGGCAGGCTCGGGGAGTCCCCCGCCCATGCAAAGACAACCGGCTCCCCACCAGGGCCCCGCCGGCACCTTTAAAAGGAGCACACGGGCCCCTTCGAACACCCCCCGAAGCGATTCATCCAGACCTCGGCTCACCCCAGGAAAACACAAGAGCAGAAAGTGGGGTTCAGAGGCGGCTACACGGGGCCCCCCGCCTGGGCCCGACCCCCGGGAGGGAGGCTACGGGCCCAGGCAGGGACTCCCCGGCCTCCGCGGCTCGAGGCGGCGACGGGCCCGGCCAAGACTGAAGGGGCAGAGGCTGCCTGGGCCTGGGCGGCGCGGCCGGCTCAGGAGAGAGGCCCGCGGGCCCGTGCTGTCCGAGCCACCTCTGTCCTCGCGGCGGGGCCCCTCCGCATCCCTGCGCGCCACCGGCAGCCGCTGCTCGCCCCTCGCGGCCACCCCCAGCCAACAGCCCAACGCGCCGGAAGTGGAGAGCACCAGGCGGCCCCTCAGCCCGCGGCCTGCTGCGGCGCTGGAACCGGACCAATCCGGAATCAAGTGAGGGTAGAGGAGGGCGGGGCCGCACCTGACGGTTCCCTAGCCCCGCCCACCGCGTCTCCGCCCAAGCGGCCAGGACCGCCGCGTTGGTAAAGGGACACGCGGCCATTTTGGTAAAGGAAAGGTTTCCCTTTCGTTTCTTTTCACTCATTCATTCCACAAATCTTTTCTGAGCACCTTTGCGGACCCTGACACCGGACTAGAAGTTCGGCAGTGTTCGTGTATGCCCTCCTGGGATTTTATTCATTCAGTCCACAGTTCCGGGTCCTAGGACCAGAGTCATAGGGTGAAGTTGAAACACTTACTGTCACGATCTTAAATGGCTTCATCCCTAATTCTAGACTCCAACACCAGGAGACTCAACACCCTCTTCTGGACTCTGGAGACACCTGCACCCAAATTCACATGGCATACACATGCATAGGAACACAAACATACATGTAAATAAAGTAAGTTTTTAAGGGATATGGCTCAGCCTTTGAAGGCAATAGCCAATGTGTCTGACAGCCTAAATTCAATCCTCAGAAGCTGTGGTGGTTTAAATAAGAATGCCTATCCCCAGTCCAACCTATTGGCTCATGTATTTGAATGCTTAGTCACCAGAAGTGGCACTATTTGAAAGATTAGAATGATTAGGTGTGGTCTTGTTGGAGAAGGTGTGTGAGGAGAAGGGACAGATAAAGTGGTCTGGTGACCCTGAAGGAGGTCTCCCCAGTCTTTCAAACCCCTGAGTGAGCTTTAGATTTAAACAGAAGAAGGGTGCAAAGGGTGGTCAGGCAGTCTTGGCAAGGTGTATCCCAGGGGATCTTAGCAGTCCTGGTTCTGCATGGTTGGAAGAAGTGATTTACAGCCCTCACTAGAGGAGGGAATTACCTCCCTAGTGATAATGTCTTCCCTCTGGGAGAGACCCTGCCACCACAGATAATTGCCCTCATCTGGGGTGTAGTCTGTCCTTTGAGGCTTATAGTTGCTTCTTGGACATTTCAGTCTCTTGTCTTAAAGGTGTTTACGTCAGCTCTGATTTTCCTGGAATCCAGGGTAAGCACAGGTGTAGGGTTTGGGGAGGAAGACCTGCTTCTGGAACAGGACATAGTAAAACAACAGAGACCTAAAAGAACAAAATGAAGACAGAGATGCCAGGCTTTTAACTTAGTTTTCCTGTAGCCCAAATTGAAAAGTACTTTTTAGCAAAAGCTATTTCTAACAGCTCATTTAAAAAGATCTTTTTTTTTTTTTTTTTTTTTTTGAGACAAGGTTTCTCTGTGTAGCTCTGGCTGTCCTGGAACTCACTCTGCAGACCAGGCTGGCCTCGAACTCAGAAATCCACCTGCCTCTGCCTCCCAAGTGCTGGGATTTAAGGCATGTGCCACCACCACCCTGCTAAAAAGAGCTTTGTAAATAGCACAGACCTTTAATTCCACCACTAAGAAGGCAGAGGCAGGAGGATCTCTATGATTTTGAAGTCAATCTAATCTACATAGCTATACAGAGAAACCCTGGGGGGGGGGGGCAGGAACGAGTGTTATGAAAGAAGCAAGGGGTAGAGATAGAACAGAACAGTGGTTTTCAATCTGCCGGCCATGACCCCTTTGGGGATTGAGTGATCCTTTCATAGGGGTCACCTAAGGCCATTGGAAAGCGCAGATACTTATAACAAAAGTAGCAAAACTACAATTATGAAGTTGCAATGAATTAATTTGATGGTTGGGGTCCCCACCACATGAAGAGTTGTATTAAGGATCACAGCCAGCGTTAGGAAGGCTGAGAACCACTGAGTTAGAAGATGGAGGGGCGGAAGCAACTGGGAAAGCCCCTGAGAGCCAAGTGATTCTTGCTCTAGTCTCTAACCTGCTCTAGTAAAGGGAGCACTAGGGTTTGTTTATTTTAAATTTTACCTGTTCCAGCCTGAGTTTGTGTGTTCTATCTGCATGCAGAGATGTGCATGGAGGCCGGAAGAGGGTCATGGATCCCCTGGGACTCTCTGTAGTTTCAGGAGGTAGTGAGCTGTTGTGTGGGTCCTGGGAACAGATCCTGGGATCTCTAGCAAGTGTCCTTAACCACTGGACCATCTCTCCAGCTCCAAAAGTGCTGGCTTGAAGAGATTCCATCAAGAAGCTCTCCCAAGCAGCAAACTAGAGCCCCTAGGGGTCCCCACTATGTAGATCACAGCACACTCACCTAACCCAGTGACTCACAAACCTTAAATAAGGAAGGAATCATTCCGCCCAGCTTGCTTCTCATTCAGTAGATCTGAGGTGGGTCCTAAAATTCATATTTCCAAACAAGCTCCCAGATGACAGTGATGCTTCAGGCCCAGAGGTCACATTTGGAGAGCCAGTAATGCAGTTCATGTCAAAAGTCAAAACCACAGGGTGGACCTCTCAGGGGATAGCGTTTGATAGCATAGCAGTCAAAGGAAGAAAGAAAAGATAGAATAACTGTACATTTTAAGGATTTTTTAAATTACATTTATCTATGTGTGTGTACATGTGTGCCATCACTCTAGTGGTACCAGCAATGATTCTGTCCTCCCACTGTGTGGGATTTGCCTTCTGCTAATCACGTCATACTTTGAGCCATCTCCTGGTCCCTAAGAATCTTAATTGGAGCCAGCGGTGGTGGTACATGCCTTTAATCCCAGAATTTAGGAAGAAAGAGACAAAGGGTCTCTGAGTTCCAGGCCAGCCTGGTCTACATAGAAAGTTCCAGGACAACCAGGGCTGCACAGAGAAACCCTGTCTCCAAAAACCGAAAGAAAAAAAAAATATTACCTGGCCTTTGTTTCCAATTCTCGACCAGGGACCCTCATGGGATAATGCAGAACTGCCTCAGTGGACACAGGGCAGAGAAGGTCTGCTTCTTAACTTTTACTTTAAGTATGTGTGAGTTCTTTTGGTGTCTTAGTTAGGCTTTCATTGCTGTGAGGAGACCATGACCACACTAGCTCTTATAAAGGACAACATTTAATCGGGGCTGGCTAACAGCTCTGGTCCATGATTATCATGGTGGGAAGCATGGTGGTGTGCAGGCAGACATGGTGCTGGAGAGGTGGTTGAGAGTTCTACATCCAGATCCAAAGGCAGCAGCAAGAGACAGTGAATCACTAGGCCTGGCTTGAGTTTCTGAGACCTCAAAGTCTACCCCTCAGTAACACTTTCTCTCCAACAAGGCCATATCTACTCCAACAAGGCCACACCTCCAATAATGCTACTCCCTATGGACCTATCAGGGGCCTTTTCCCCCACCCCCAGACAGGGTTGTCTGGTTGCCTGGAACTCACTCTGTAGACCAGGCTGGCTTCAAACTCAGAAATCCGCCTGCCTCTGCCTCCCAAGTTCTGGGACTACAGGCGTGCGCCACCACTGCCCGACTGAGGGGTCATTTTTATTCAGACCACCACAGGAGGTCTACATTTGCGCATATGTGCACACAAAAGCCAGAGGACAGGAATGTGATTCACCTTTCTCTGAGGCAGGGTCTCTTTACTGTCCTGAAGCTCACCAACTAGGCTAGTCTGGCTTCCACAGCACTAGAAATACAAGGGTATGCTGACACACAACATTCTTTTTTGAGTGAGAGGGAACATGGGTTTGGGGTTCAGGTCCTCATGCCTGCTGCAGGCCAAGCACTTCTGTCTTTTCAGCATTATCTTTACATTTTCATAGACAAGAAAATTTTGAAAGAATCTGTGATGGTTTGTATATGCTCAGCCCAAGGAGTGGCACTATTAGAAGGTGTGACCTTGTTGGAGTAGGAGTGTCACTAGGGGTATGGGCTCTAAGACCCTCACCCTAGCTGCCTGGGAGTCAGTATTCTGCTAGCAGCCTTCAGATGAAGATGTAGAACTCTCAGCTCCTCCTGCACCATTCCTGCCTGGATGCTGCCATGTTCCTGCCTTGAAGATAATGGACTGAATCTCTGAACCTGTAAGCCAGTTCCAATTAAATGTCCTTATAAGAGTTGCCTTGGTGCCGGCAGTGGTGGCGCATGCCTTTAATCCCAGCACTTGGGAGGCAGAGGCAGGTGGATTTCTGAGTTCAAGGCCAACCTGGTCTACAGAGTGAGTTCCAGGACAGCCAGGGCTACACAGAGAAACCCTGTCTTGAAAAACAAAAACAAAAAAAAAGTTGCCTTGGTGTCCGTTCACAGCAGTAAAACCTTGACTAAGACAGAAAGAATGAAATGGTCATTTTGAAGTTATTTTTCTTATAAACATTAAAGCAGAGCAGAGAGTATTTCCTCATCAGTCCAGACAAAACTGGCTTGTTCGGAAATTTTGCTCCCCAACATTCTGTCCCCCAGATTCTCAGATGAACAGCTAAAGTGATGTGGCGTTTCAGCGTGGGTGCCTCCCATTTTGTTCGGGCCATCAACTTCCTGCAGGAGTACAGCCCACGGTCCTCCGTGGATGTTTGACTTGGTTGTTCTTCCACATTCGTTACCTATGGAGAGCAATGACTTTCATGCTGTCTCAAGTGACAGCCACTGTTCCATACTAAACAGCACAGACACACTTTTGCCCTTAGGTATTGAGAGATAAGTTATTTTTAAAGCATTATACAATAATCAGTTATCATTATGAAAGAAGTAAGAATGGAAAAATGCAGATTACCATGGCTCCAATAGTTATGCATCACACCTTAACCAGGGAGGCAAGCTAACCTGGGAGAAAGTGAGGACAGGACATGTAAGCTGAGGCTTGTGATAAAACGGGTTTGCTAGGCAAAGAAAGGAGGCATGGGACATTCTAGGCCATAGAAGTAGCATTGCCAAGCCGGGCAATGGTGGCGCATGCCTGTAATCCCAGCACTCTGGGAGGCAGAGGCAGGCAGATTTCCGAGTTCAAGGCCAGCCTGGTCTACAGAGTGAGTTCCAGGACAGCCAGGGCTATACAGAGAAACCCTGTCTCAAAACAACCAAATCCAAATCCAAAAAAAAAAAAAAAAAAAAAAAGTAGCATTGCCCAAGGGAAGCCACCTGAAGAGGTGAACAGATGACTTAGGGACTGAGGCTGAGTCACCTGTCCCCTTTGCGTGTGTCAGTTAGTAGGATGGTAAAAGGACTAGGAAAAGATGTATTTGGTGTGTTTAGAATGAAAGCCAGCCCTTAATTCACTGGAGGTTGAGCCGGGGGTGTAGCTCAATAAGTAAGTGTTTGTCCAGCATTCCCCAAGCCCTGCCTTCAATCCCCAGCACCTCATACATCAGATATTGTAGCCAATGGACCCCAGGGCTGAGAAAATGGAAGCAAGAGGACCAGGCGTCCAAAACTGTCTTTGCTATGGGCTTGTGTAGCTCAGACTAGCCTTAAACCCTATGCAACAAGGATGCCCATGAATTCTAGATCCTTCTGCCTCTACTTCCAAAATGCTGAGATTACAGGTATGGACACCACACCTAATCACTAGCTGAAGTACCTTGGACAAGTCTGTTTCCTTACTAGAAATTGGATGATGATGATATCTAAGCCACACTCAAAGGTACACTTTGGGATAATATAATTCCCAATAATGAATGGATTTTCAGAGTTAGATCAGCTTTGGCCAGGCATGGCAAATGCCTCTGAGTTCATTCTGCAAGGGTGTTCTTTTTTTCAAAAGATTTATTTATTTATTATATGTAAGTACACTGTAGCTGTCTTCAGACACACCAGAAGAGGGTGTCAGACCTCGTTACGGATGGTTGTGAGCCAACCATGTGGTTGCTGGGATTTGAACTCAGGACCTTTGAAAGAGCAGTCGATGCTCTTTTTGTTGTTGTTGTTGTTTTGTTTTTGGTGTTTTTGTTTGTTTGTTTATTTCCAGACAGGGTTTCTCTGTCTAGCCCTGACTGTCCTGGAACTCACTTTGTAGACCAGGCTGGCCTCGAACTCAGAAATCTGCCTGCCTCTGCCTTCCACAGGTGTGTGCCACCACCGCCCGGCACAGTTGGTGCTCTTAACCTCTCCAGCCCCTGCCAGGGAGTTCATGTCTCAGCTCTGCTTCGTGTACCCAGCTTCATTCATATGGGTTCCAGGACCACGAACCTTCTCTTCATATCCATGGAGAGAACATTTTTGTTTACAGTCTTTCTCAGAAAAATAAGGTTCATCCTCCCGGTCCTCATGGCCTGGACCTGCCCATCCTTGATCCCGCCATAGTGAAGAAAGATGAGCAACTGTGGTGAACATAAAATATGTTCCCTTGACGCTAAAGAAACTGAACAGGCGGGAGCCATGTCCTTCCTCTGTCCTCCCATGGCCAAGCTGGGAGAAGCTTTATTCAGTGCACTATAAAACACCTGCCAATGAGGCGTGCAACAAATGGCGGCCATTAGTAATCTCACCCCAGGGATTTTTGCCCAGGTCAACTGAATCACATTTTGTTATTAATATTAATCTCAAGTCCATCTTGTTCCAAAAAAGGATTAAGAGTTGTGTTTACTTTTTGTTGGCAGTGCAGGGGCAGCACACACCCCCACCCCCACCCCACCCCCACCCCCCACCCCCTCCCCCACCCCCACCCCCTAACCCCCCCACCCCCGTCCACCTTCTCCCACTAGCCTACTGTCTCTGCCTGCCTTTCTTTACTTGGCTGCTCAGTCAGCAAACATTAAAAAAATTGGTATCAACCAGGCAGCACACATTTTGCTAAAAACTAAAACTTCCAAAATGAACAGGATTCAGAAACTGTGTTGAATACAGGTGTCAGTGACAGACACTTTTAACATTGTGTACAGAGGGCTGCCATGAAGGTGTGTGCTGTCATCTTTTCCTGTATGTGTGTTTGAAGCATGAAAGGATGTAGGAAGGAACCACTACTTCTGTCATTCTCTAACAGGCTCCCAGACCTCAGCAACAATAGCACCATTCTACCTTAAAACCCAGTTAGAGGCCCCAACACCTGCCAAGATGGGAACAAAGACCCAGTCCATCGAAGACCTAGTCCATAGTTCCAGGAAAGCCCCTAAATGCACTAACCTCCCTTTATGACTTCTATACTTCTGCTTCTTACTAAGTGAAGTGTGACAACCAGGATGTGGGTTTTGTGCATAAAAGACAGAAGGGCTGTGAGGCCTTAGAGCTGCCCTTGATTTGGGTAAGTTCCCTGTACAGCTAGTGGCCAGCTATAAAGACTTCCTTTTTGGCTTTAAGAGTGTCTGTGTGGTGGGCATACCTTGAAACAATTCCTTGAAAGACTTAAATACGATAACCAGTCAGACGGTGGTGGCGCATGTCTGTAATCCCAGCACTCTGGGAGGCAGAGGCAGGTGGATTTCTGAGTTCAAGTCCAGCCTAGTCTACAGAGTGAGTTCCAAGACAGCTAGGGCTACACAGAGAAACCCTGTCTGGAAAAAAAAAAAGAAAAAGAAAAAGAAATAAGAAAAAAAAAAAAAGAAAGAAATTTGGTAACCTTTGTGTTAGTTCTTGATGGATGTATGGAAGTTGACCGGGCTAATGTAGTCTTCTTTTCCCATGCCAGGTTGTCTCTCATTGTGTCAGAACTCTTTCCATTGTAAGTGGTAAGGATGGGATTCTAGAATTGAACTCTATCCTACTATATGGGGAAGGAAATGCATTGTTTCATGTAAAGCAACTATTAACTATTCAAGCCTGAGAGATTGCAGGTCTCAAATGATAACACAAAAGTTAGTTTTTCTCATTTGCTTCTGGTCCTTTATCTGAGCTAGAACTGAAGCTCAGGTGGTAGATGCCTTACCTAACACATGTGAAGCCTTTGGTTCAATCCTCAATACTGTCAAAGGACTTTACCTATATGATGGCCTAGGCCAGGACCAGTTTTGATCTTTCCTCATGCTGTAGTCTAGCAGAAAAGATGGAATGGCCCTACAGGGTCCCAAGAAAGTAATACCATTGGCTAGATCGTATCAAATATCAAATGCTCACTCCT
Source organism: Apodemus sylvaticus (assembly GCF_947179515.1). NCBI lineage: Eukaryota > Metazoa > Chordata > Mammalia > Rodentia > Muridae > Apodemus > Apodemus sylvaticus. The sequence goes on along the minus strand of NC_067472.1, from coordinate 79,610,185 downwards.
GAACCAATCATGGTGACCAGTACAGTATGATACTCAACTGACCTGATTCACACGCTGCCACCCACAAGCCCCAGAACATTTCATTAACCGGCTAAGGTCTTGTAATCACAGCTCTAGGGGGTCTCTCAGATCCCAGAGGTTCCTCTGGCTTTACAGATCCAGAAACATGTTAGATTATCAGCAGACAGAAACCAGTGCTGTCACTCAATGTGGATTTAAAGTAGGAAGGAAGATTGGAAATCTGGCTCCCTCTGGAGATGAAGGCAAGACTTAGTTTGAGGTTCAGTGCTTTGCTTTGGGTCTTTCTATCCTCCACCTGCCAAATCTCTCCAATCTCAGATTTCTTGTCCAGAAGATGGGCTTCTGGACTGTTTGGCTGGATGGCACCTGTATCATCAGATTCTTCTGGGAGATCCAAACTTGGGTTAGAAGACTTGACCCTTAGGTTGTTTGTTTGTTTGTTTTTAGGACAGAGGGAAGCGAGCCTGGAGAGAATTATAGGATTTCCCAGGGAATCCCAGAAGGACCATTAGAAAGCCAGAAGGTGGAAGGCAGGGACCGCCTGAGAGCCGAGAGGGACATGCCAGCCCAAGAGAGGGACAATCCTGCCTGCCAGCAAGGGGGCCTCTCAACGCCAGCTGGTGGGTGTCTACTAGATCAACACAATTGGAAGCCAATCTCCGAGAAAGCCCACTGATTCTGTTCACAGAGGTCAACCTATGGGAACAGGGTCAGATAGAGGAAGGAATGTGATTTTAGGGCCACAGACAAAAGAGATCAGCTGACTGCCATTACTGGCTGTGAAATGTTTAGAAGCAGCCCTGCCACACCAAAATTATTTTAATAGCTGGGGGTGGTGGAGCAAACCTATATTCTTGTACTGAGGAAGCTGAGGCAGAGGGATGGAGAGTTCAGGCCAACTTAGGATAAACAGCAAGACCCCTTCCCAAAAACAAAGAAACAAACAAGAACAACAAAAAACAAAAACAGAAACAAACTCAGCAGTGGTATACACAACCAAAAGCCCGTTTAAAAGGGATAATGAGCCAGCATAGTTCCTTTCTTATAAGTTGATGAAAGGTCATGAGGGGCTTAGTGGGAAGAGCACTGACTGCTCTTCTGAAGATCCTGAGTTCAAATCCCAGAAACCACATGGTGGCTCACAACCATCTGTAATGAGATCTGACGCCCTCTTCTGTTATGTCTGAAGACAACTATAGTGTACTCATATAATAAATAAATCCTTTTTTTTTTTTTTGATTTGGCTTTTTCAATACAGGGTTTTGCTGTATGGCTGTCCTTGGCTGTCCTGGAATTCACTTGGCCGGCAAATAAATAAATCTTAAAAAAAAAAAAAAAAGAAAAGAAGCCGAGCAGTGGTGGCCCACGACTGTGATCCCAGCACTCTGGGAGGCAGAGGCAGGATTTCTGAGTTCGAGGCCAGCCTGTTCTACAGAGTGAGTTCCAGAACAGCCAGGGCTATACAGAGAAACCCTGTCTCAAAAAAACCAAATCCAAAAAAAAAAAAAAAAAAAAAAAAAAAAAAATGAAAAAAAAAAGAAAGAAAGAAAAAAGAAAAAATAAAAAAAGAAAAGAAAAGAAAGGTCAATGAGTCGTTAGCCCCAACCAACCAACCAAGGAGAAACCACCTGGCATGGAAGCATCACCAGTTACCTGTCAGCCAAACTCATCCAAGAATGAGCTTCAAGGGCTGGAGACCAGCTCAGTGGGTCAAGTGCCTGCTGTGCCTACATGAGGACCCGAGTTCAGATTCCAGCACTCACATAAAAAAAAGAAAAAAAAATCTGGGTAGATCTGTAATTCCAGCACTGGCGGTGGCAAAGACCAGAGGATCACTGAAGTGATGGAACCCTAGCCCAGCTCCAGGCTCAGTGAGAGACACTTGATTCAAAGGAATGGGGTGAAGATGACTGAGTAGGACACTTGATGCCCTTCTCTCCTCTTTCATCAAAATTTGGATTTGTCTGTTCATCATAAGCTTCAGCTTTTTTGTATATTTGGGTTTTCTTTTTTTCTTTCTTTCTTTCTTTTTTTGTTTGTTTGGGTTTTTTGTTTTTTTGGTTTTTTTGTTTGTTTTTTTGAGACAGGGTTTCTCTGTATAGCCCTGGCTGTCCTGGAACTCACTCTGTAGACCAGGCTGACCTTGAACTCAGAAATCTGCCTGCCTCTGCCTCCTAAGTGCCGTCATTAAAGGCACGCTTCACCATTGCCCAGCTAGATTTATTTAACAGCTTCAAGGCACAACAACTGAGCAGTACTAATCTATTTTAATCCTCTAAACTAATCTGACTACCTCCCCGCCAAAATTCCTGAGATACTTGCATTTTAGCATTGATCTGTCTTTCTCTGCTCCAGGTATGTTTTCATGCTGTCTCCTGGACCCTCTCCTTATGACAAATCCCCACTTCCACGGCTCTCCCTCTCCCCCCTCCCTCCCCCTTCCCTCTCCCGGGAATAATTGGGGAGCAAAGTTTATACAATATTGAGACAGGATATCCTCAAAATAAGGATTGCAACCAAATTTGGGGGGAGAGACCAGCATCTGAAAAATACAAGGGTAGTCTCTACACAGCGCACAGTAACAGTATGCCTACACAGGCTGACCTTAAACAACTCAGAGATCTGCCTGTTTCTGCCTCCCCAGTTCTGGGATTAAAGGCATGTGACACCTACTTATATAGTCTCTCTCTCTCTCTCTCTCTCTATCTATCTATCTTTCTCTCTCTCTCTCTCTCTCTCTCTCACACACACACACACACACACTCATGAAGTTTCCTGGAACTTAAGATCTTCCCATTTCAGCCTGTGCAGTGTTGGGATTAGAGGGATATACCATCATGCTTGGCATTAATTACCTTTTTTAAAATGGTACATAAAAATGCTGAAGCTGGCCGGTACATAAAAATGCTGAAGCAACAAACAAACAAACAAACAAACAAAGATGAATAAATAAATCCAAACTTTGACAAAAGAGGAGAAAGAAGAGACCCTCTACCCAGTGGTGGATAGCCCTGGGCTTGTATTTTGATGCTAATTCCACTCCTGGTAGGGAGTTGCCTTCTCCCCACCTTAACTTTTCAAATAAAGGCTTGACCAATGATTGGGCAGAAGGAAGGAGGAGGAGCTGAGAATTTGGAGGAGGAGAAAAGGACCCCTGGGAAGGGGGAGGAGCTACGGAGGATCCACAGAGAAGCTTGTGTCCTGGAGAAACTGCAAGTTATATGGGATGTATAGATGGGAACAGAGTAGTGTAGTGGGAGATCTGCCCAGTCTTGGCTTATAGCTGTATTGTTACTGATTGAGTTGAGATTTCTTCTACGGGTAATTGGGTTAGAAAAATATAGCAACACTACCCCTCCACAGATGATAGTAAACTGAGCGCTGTGATATGACTGTTTTTGTTTTTTCCGAGACAGGGTTTCTCTGTGTAGCCCTGGCTGTCCTGGAACTCACTTTGTAGACCAGGCTGGCCTCGAACTCAGAAATCCGCCTGCCTCTGCCTCCCAAGTGCTGGGATTACAGGCGTGCGCCACCACCGCCCTGCCGATATGACTGGTTTTTATTCCTTATTTGTTTAAGATATTAGTTTATTTAAGATGTTACTTGGGGCTGGAGAGAAGGCTCAGCAGTTAAGAGCACTGACTGCTCTTCCAAAGGTCCTGAGTTCAATTCCCAGCAACCACATGGTGGCTCACAACCATCTGCAATGGGATCCGATGCCCTCTTCTGGTGTGTGTTTAAAGACAATCACTGTGTACTCATAAAACAAATAAATCTTAAAAAAAAAAAAAAGAGAGAGAGAGATGTTACTTTATTGAGGTAGCATGGTACTGGGGATTTTGAACAAACCATGTTTGCCCAGCCAGACTCAAGACAAGCATCTCCAGCTGCCAGGGCTTCCTGTTAAAGTTTGGCCAGCGCAGTGGTGTTGGTTTTTCTACACAGTGTTGGTTTTTCTACGGAGGACCGTCTGCCTACACCGCAGCACAGGTCAACTGTCTGCCCACCGCGCGGCTGCGGGGAAGCAGTGGAGACGTGGTGAGATACACCAGGCCAAACAGTTCCATGTGGGACTTTATTTAAGATGGGGAAAGGGGTAGCGGGCGGGAAGAAGGAAGGAAAGAAAGAGAGAGTCGGGGAGGAAGAAACGCTACCCAGTTATATACGGGTGATGACGTAAATTACAGGTAAAGGTGGGCCATTGAATTCTGGGTATATGGCGGCTGTTGCCTTGGCAACAGGCCTATAGTTCTAATTGTCGCCTATATGATGTCACAGGCCTCACCAGTCTCGGTACCGACAGATGGGATGGCAGTATCTTTCAGCTTCTGCTGCTGGGCGGCAAAGCTAGGTAAGTTGACTTATGGATGCCTGGGAACCAACCTCAATTCTTTTTTTTTTTTTTTTTTTAAATCTGTCCCTGACCTGCCAGTTACACTTCTTTAAAGATTTATTTATTATATGCAAGTACACTGTAGCTGTCTTCAGACACACCAGAAGAGGGCATCAGATCTCTTTAAGGATGGTTGTGAGCCACCATGTGGGTGCTGGGATTTGAACTCATAACCTTTGGAAGAGCAGTCGGTGCTCTTACCCACTGAGCCATCTCTCCAGCCCCCCAACCTCAATTCTTGACACAGTCTACCTTCTTTTCCTATGTGTTGAAGAAGAGCACCCAGATGTTCTCTGAGAAAAGTATTTGGTCATAAGCCTTATCAAATCGTCCTGGGAACACATCCTGACAGTAGCAGGCAGGACGGTGAGGAAGAAGCTCTTGGTGAGCGAGCACCTTTCCCTTCACCAGAAACTATTGTGGCTACCCTCCACTGGGTATTGCTCGAGTGACGCAGGAAGCTTGATGTAGACATTGTCTGGATGTCTGTAGCAGGCATCCTAGTTCTCTGTGGAACTCAGTGTACGGGCTGGTTTTGTGTGCCAACTTGACACAGGCTGGAGTTATCACAGAAAAAGGAGTTTCAGGTGAGGAAATGCCTCCATGAGACCCAGCTATAAGCCATTTTCTTTGTTTGTTTGTTTGTTTGTTTGTTTCGAGACAGGGTTTCTCTGTGTAGTCCTGGCTGTTCTGGAACTCACTCTGTAGACCAGGCTGGCCTCGAACTCAGAAATCTGCTTGCCTCTGCCTCCCAAGTGCTGGGATTACAAGCGTGTGCCACCACCGCCTGGCTTGCCATTTTCTTAATTCATGATCAAGGATGGGAGGGCCGCTTGGGAGTGGTACCATCTCTGAGCTGGTAGTCTTGGGTTCTATAAGAGAGCAGGCTGAGAAAGCCAGGGGAAGCAAGCCAGTAAGGATCATCCCTCCATGGCCTCTGCATCAGCTCCTGCTTCCTGACCTGCTTGAGTTCCAGTCCTGACTTCCTTCAGTGATAAACAGCAATGTGAAAGGTGTAAGCGGAATAAACCCTTTCCTCCCCAACTTGCTTCTTGGTCATGATGTTTGTACAGGAATACAAACCTTGACTAAAACAGTCATCAGGTTCTGGAATACCAGGAACTGGTGTGCATGTATGCCGACTTGGCGAGTGGTTCTTTATAATCGAAGAAGTAGAGTTTGAATAGAACTGTATAGCTCTTGGAAGGCATGTGTGTATAGGATGCCCCACAAGGCAGGACCTCCAGTGGGTGGCCATGAGCTGCTATTTGACCAGTTTGAACTGGGTAGTTGGGAAGAAGTTGAGCTCCAGAGGAACCAGCAAGCAGTCACTCTTCTCCACACCTGCTGTCTCTCCCAGCTTGTCTCCCTTGAGTTGGCCACAGCCTTAAGGGCTTGTGATCAAGATGGCCCTGAGTCCCAAGCCTCCAGAGGCTGGAAGATGGTGTTGGATCCTCTGGAACTGGAGTTACAGATAGTTGTGAGACACCACGACAGTGCTGGGGATCCACCCCTGGTCCTCTGGGGTGACTCACCCACTCTCCAGCCCTGCCATGCCAGGGTTTAAATTCATTTGTTTTTAATATATGATCCCACTCTGTAGCCCAGGCTGGCCTCAAACTTCTCATTTTCTCCTTGCCTCAAATCCTTGCCTCAGTGCTGCGATCATAGTGTGATTTTCCTAAGTATTTTTAATTTAGATTTTATTTGTTTTATGTATGTGAGTACAGTGTATCACTGTCCTCAGACACACTAAACATTGGACCGCATTACAGATGGTTGTGAATTACCATGTGGTTGCTGGGATTTGAACTCAGGACCTCTGGAAAAGCAACCAGTGCTCTTAACAACTGAGCACTAACCATTGACATTCTCTTCTTCTTCTTCTTCTTCTTCTTCTTCTTCTTCTTCTTCTTCTTCTTTTTCTTCTTCTTCTTCTTTTTCTTCTAGTAGTTGAGTTGAGTCTTTGGAGGCTTCTGGACTCTTTGAATCATGTTTTAAAAGGTGGCTCTTAAGACAAAATTATAAAGAAATTGGCCTATGATTTTGTTTAGGTGAATGAGTACACTGTTGCTGTCCTCAGACACACCAGAAGAGGGCATCGGATCTCATTACAGATGGTTGTGAGCCACCATGTGATTGCTAGGAATTAAACTCAGGGCCTCTGGAAGAGCAGTCAGTGCTCTTAACCTCTGAGTCATCTCTCCAGACCCCTGGCCTTGTACTATTAACCATTCTCCTGCCTCCATCTCTTGTTTTTAGGCCTGCAATATCATATACTATTATTTATCTATCGTTGTTGTCGTCATTGTCGTCGTTGTTATTTCCTTGGCTGTCCTGGAACTCACTATGTAGGTCACACCTACTTCAAATTCACAGAGTTCCACCTGCCTCTGCTTCCTGAGTGCTGGGTTTGAAAGTGTGCTCTAGCAGGCCTATTACTTTCTAAATACTTGTATAGCTTTAAAAGGGGGCGGGGTAAGTCATCGATTTGCTTGCTTCTATTTTGGTATCCAGCTTGACATGTGAATCCAACTGTTGTTTTGAGACTCCAGAAGCCAAACCAAACCAGGGGCATCCTAAGGTGATTTAGTTCCCAGTAAGAGGCCAGGCCACTTGCCAGACCCTGATGCATGGAACAAAAGATGTGCCCAGAGCTGGCCAAATTTAGTCACCAGGATAGCAGGAGGCAGCACCATGTCCCAGCAGGAGTGATGACAAGAGGAGAATCAGATGGCAAGCCCCAAGCGCCAGTCAGCAGAGGAACAAAGGCACAAGGGAAGGGACCTGAGTGCTGGCTGCTTCCTACTACAGACAAAGCCTGCCTGTGGCTTTGCTTTGGGTCTTGTGTTTCTGCTTTTAAGGTCTGGAGACTGCACCCAGGGCCTTGTAATACTAAGCAGGTACTCTATAATGGAGTTCAACCTCTGCCCACAGCTTGACCTCTGTGGATCCTGTAGCCTTCCAAACTTCAAGGTCACCACTACCCAAAACCTCACTAACCTGATACCCAGAGGCACATGAGAGCATTATTGCCTTCTGGAAGTTATTCTTTTGTTTTGAGACACATTCTCATATAACTAAGGATGGCCTCGAACTCACTCTGTAACTCGGAGTGGCTTCAAATTATTATTATTATTGTTATTATTATTATTAAATTAAACATATGTTTTATTTTATGTGTGTTTTACCTATGTATATGTTATGTGCATTATGTATGTGCATGTGTATGTTAAAGTCGGAGGAGGTCATCAGATTTCCTGGATCAGGAGTTAAGGATGGTCATAAGCCACCATGTGGGTGTTAGGACTTTAACCTGGATCCTCTGTAAGAGCAGCAAGTGCTTTTCACATGGGACCGCCTTCACAGCCCCAGCTGAACCCTTGATGCTCTTGCCTTTATTTCCTGTGTCCAGGAGTTACAGCCATGCGCCATCCCATCAATACAGCCCTATTCCTGTGGGGGGAGACCACTGCCTGAAAAGTGCAAGGGCCTGGGTTTGTACACCAGCTCTGTAGCAGGTGCCTGGAATTCCAGTCCTAAGGAGGAGACAACGGGATCCCTAGGGTTCACCAGCCAGTCATCCTCACCTGATAGGCAAACCCTGGGTCTTAGAGAGAGGCCCTGTCTCAAAAGATAAGATAGATGGCTCCTAAGAAATGATATTGAAGTTGTGCTCTGACCTCCACAGGCACAAACACATGCACAAGCACCCACTTGAATACACACACACACACACACACACACACTCTCTCTCTCTCTCTCTCTCTCTCTCTCTCTCTCTGTTGGGATCAGCAGGTGGTGGCGGCTCCAAAAAGACCACACCAGACCAAACAGTTCCACGTGAGGTTTATTGCGAGGGGAAAAGGACAAAGGTGGAGGCGGAAAGAGAAGGCTGGGGTGGGGGGAGGAGAGGAATGTTCCTTTTATATATACACAGATGATGACATGGTCACAGGTAAAGGTGAACCCAGTGGATTCTGGGAATATGGTGGCTGCTGCCTTGGAAACAGGTGTACAGGTCCACGGTCGCCTATGTGATGTCACAGGTTTCAGAGGTCCTGGTACCAACACACACACACACACATACACACACACACACTTATTCTATTTATTTATTTTGGCTTATTGAGACAGGGTTTTTCTGTGTAGCCCTGGCTGTCCTGGAACCCTCTGTGTAGATCAGGCTGGCCTTGAACTCAGATCTGCCTGCCTCAGCCCAAGTGCTAGGATTAAAGGCACTCAGTCCCACTGCCAGGCTAAGGCATCCGACCAAAATAACCTTAATAACTAACCAAAAGCAGAATAAAAGTCAGTGGACTATGGGTTCAGGAGGTCTCTGGGGCCAAGCCTCAGGTGAGTCCTTGATAGATGGGGAGGTATTCTGAACTACAACTATGCTGACTTTTCTCTTTCAAAAACCAATCAGCAATCACAATGGGCCTGGTGGCTCAGGTCATGATGTAATCCCAGTACTCTGGAGGTAGAGGCAGGAAGATCAGCTTCAAGGCCAGGAGGGACTTCAGGATACTGCCTCAAACCTTAATCCCAGCTCTCAAGAGGCAGAGGCAGTCAGATCTCTGTGAGTTGGAGGCGAGTCTGGTCTACAAAACAAGTTCTGCCAGGTTGTGGTGGTGCACGCCTGTAATCCCAGCACTGGGAGGCAGAGGCAGCCTGGTTTAGAGTGAGTTCCAGAACAGCCAGGGCTACACACACACACACACACAACATAAACCCAAGTTCCAAGACTGCCAGAGCTGTTACACAGAGATACCCTGTCTGGAAAAACCAACCAACTAAACAAACAAACAAACAGATAAAACTTCAAAAATTAAATCAAGAGGCCACACCTGCAATGCCAGCACTTGAGAGGCTAGAGCAGGAGAATGTCCGTGAGTTCCAGGGCAGCCTGGGCTACAGAGTGAGACCCCCATCTCCTGTCTTCTCTGGTGTCTTTCAGCAGCATGCGGGAGTTTCCTTTGCAAGGGTTTGTGCATCTCGTATTAGGTCTATTCTTAGCTCTCTGTCTTCTCTGTTGCTTTAGTGAGTGTAGTCACCACTTTGTGCCCTGTAAGAGGACCATGTTGGTTTAAGTGGAGAAACTATTGATTTTTTTTATCTTAATTTTAGACACAGCCAATTCACTGAATTTTTCCATCTTTATTTTTTATTTTTCTGAGGTAAGAGTTTCATTACATAGCCCAGACTGTCTCCCAGCTTACGCTCCTTCTCCCTCCACTGCAGGTGTGCTCTACCTAGCCTGAGTATTTTGTTTTGCAGCAAAAGTTCGGGTATAAATAAGACACCTGCAGGCCATGTTGATTTTACCCCCCTTGTTTCTGTTCTTCCATGGCACTGAAAGGTGAGTGTTCCATCCCTGTGTGTTTAGTGAGGACCAAGAGAGACACTGGCATGGAGGCTGTGACTTTATTTATGTTCTTCCTTTCCCGTCCCCTCTGTTGGTCCAGCAAGTCTTGCTTTTCTATATATATTCACCATAGATGTCCCCCATCCACTGGGACACATGCTGGGGGAACACTGATTGGTGTGGCTTACTTTAGACACCTACCCTGAATCTACCTCTCCTTTATTTCTTCTTGAAAAATTCCTCCTCTATTTAATTACAATTAGTAAGAATTGAGAGTGGTACGTGCCTGTAATCCCAGCACTCTGGGAGGCAGTGGCAGGCGGATTTCTGAGTTCAAGGCCAGCCTGGTCTACAGACCAGTTCCAGGACAGCCAGGGCTACACAGAGAAACCCTGTCTCAAAAAAACCAAATCCAAAAAACCAAAAAAAAAAAAAAAAAAAAAAGAATCAGATCAAAGGTCCTAACCAGACATTCCAGCTCACGCCTGAAATTCCAGACCTGGGAGACTGAGGACAACCTAAGACACATAGCCACACCCTGTTGGCCTGTTGGTAGTGCTTCCCACCTTTGAGAAAGGGTCTCTCTACAAAGTGCTGGCTGGCCTCCAACTCATAGAGATGTACCTTCTTTTCTATCTCTCAAGTTCTGGGATTAAAGGGGTGTACCACCACACCCAACTTCTGTCAGTGCTTTTTTGACCAGTATGTCATGACCCGGGCAAAACTCAGAAACATCATCCATTGTAAGTTCAAGGCCGACTCAGTTACTCAGTGGCACTATCCTTTTAAAAACAAACCCTAGAGCTGAGCAGTGGTGGCGCACACCTTTAATTCCAGATCTTGGGAGGCAGAGGCAGGCGGATTTCTGAGTTCGAGGCCAGCCTGGTCTATAGAGTGAGTTCCAGGACAGCCAGAGCTACACAGAAACCCTGTCTTGAAAAACCAAAAAACAAACAAAGAAACAAACAAACCCTAGGCAAAGAGAACACATGATCAGCTTGATCTTTCTTCCAGGAATTTTAACATTAGGATTAAGACATAAAAATGGTTGGACTTACCCACAGAAGGAGATACAAAGACAAAGTGTGGAGCAGAATCTGAGGGAAAGACCCTGCAGGGACTGCCCCACCTAGGGATCCATCCCATATACAGTTACAAAGCCTAGACACTTGCCCACAAGTGCTTTCTGAGCGGAGCCGGATATAGCTGTCACCTGGGAGGCTCTGATAGTGCATGACAAATACAGGAGGGGGGACATTCTCAGCCCAGCCATTGAACTGAGCACAGAGTCCCCCAATAGAAGAGCTAGAGAAAGGGACCCAAGAAGCTAAAGGGGGTTTGTAACACCAATAGGAGGAACAATGATATGAGCCACCCAGTACTCCCAAGAGCTCCCAGGGACAAAAAATATTAACCAGAGAGTGCCCATGGAGTTACCCATGGTTCCAGACACATAGGCAGCAGAGGATGGCCTTGTTTGGACATCAAAGGGAAGAGAAAGCCCCTGGTCCTAGCTCGATGCAGCAGTGTAGGGGAATACCAGGACAAGGAAGTGGGAGGGGGTTGATTGGGGAACAGGAGGAGGGGAGATGGCTTATGTGACTTTTCTTGGGAAGGTGGGGGAGGGTGGGGGACCAGGAAAGGGGAAATCATTTGAAATGTAAATAAAGAATATATCTAATAAATAAATATAAAAAAATAAATTTAAAAAAATGGTTGGACTGTAGTTTCCTGAAGCAGCACCCCTCTTTGTGACCCCCTCCTGGTCTCTACAGATGCCCATTACTGAGCCTGTCATTGAACACTGAGCAGCCCATTTCCTTCCTAGACCCACGTTCACTTAAGTCGGCACTGGTTAATGGCAGGCTTAGACTGTGCTGCTGTGACACCAAGCCTGAAGCTCCAGGAGACAAGCATAATTAAAACGTCTTCCATGTCATGTCCTAGAGGGACTGGGTTGGCAGTGGGACCGTACTCCACATTGTCATTCAGGGCCTCGGGCTCTTTCCATCTTGGAGATCAAGATCACCCCGTGTGTCCCTTAGAGTCCTTCAGTGGCTCTCCTGAAGGTGGTTTTAGGAGGAAGGTCTAAAATGAATGGGACCTCACTCTTGCCCAAATTCCATAGGCTCAAACAGTCTTGCAGCCCCACCCCAATTGCAGAGAAGGGCCATGAGATGTAGTCCTAGGTGCTAAAGAGCTGGCTCTGGGCAAAGGGCACTCACTGTGTAAACATGAGAACCCAAAGTTTTGATTCCAGCACCCACGTTAAAACAAAGAACAACAAAGCCAGCCTTGGAGGAACACACCTTTAATCTCAGGCAGGTGGATCTCTTGTGAAGCAGGTCTCCCTCTAACCAAAAGGAGCACAAGGGACAGATGGCTATCTGTGATGACTATTAGTATACAAAGCACACACTGGTCTCCAGGATCCTTTAGTATGACAGAAACCCTGTTAGACATTTTGAAGTCTGCTCTGGGATCCTAGCTCTTCTCACCTCTCCCCTATGCTAAACTCCCCCAGCTCATGGGCTTCCCTTCCCCAACTACTCATTCTCCTTATAACCCTGTTATTTTGCTCTCCCTCCCTCCACTCACTCTCTCTGTCTCTCTCCTCCCCCTCCCCCCTCAACTCCTTACCCATCTTCCTCTGCCCCTACTTCTTATGTCCGGGTTCATCCACTATTGCTCGCAACCAGTATGCCTCTTTGTTGTTGTTTTGATTTTTTTTTTTTTTTTTTTTTTTTTTTTTTTTTTTTTTTGGTTTTTGGTTTTTTGGATTTGTTTTTTTCCGATACAGGGTTTCTCTGTGTAGCCCTGGCTGTCCTGGAACTCACTCTGTAGACCAGGCTGGCCTTGAACTCAGAAATCTGCCTGCCTCTGCCTCCCAGAGTGCTGGGTTACAGGCGTGCGACACCACCGCCTGGCAGTTGTTTAGCTTTTTAAGACAGGGTTTCTCTGTGTAGCCTTGGCTGTCTTGGAACTCATTCTGTAGACAAGACTACCCTTGAACTCAAAGATCCCTCTGCCTCTGCCTCCCAAGTTCCAGGATTAATGATATGTTCTATGACTCAACCAGTATGTCTTTTTTAAAAATGTTTTAAAAGATTATTCTTATAAAATTTGCCTGAATTTATACATATATATGTGTATACACACATATGTATATATATATGCATCATATGTGTACCTGGTACCTTTGGGGCCAGTAGAGGGTACACTTGTCCTGAAATTGGAATTACAGACAGTTGTGAGCTACCATGAAGGTACTGGGAACAAATCCTTTGCAAGAACAGCAGGTGCTCTTAACCACTAAGCCATCTATCTAGTCCCCCAAGGAGCAGTTGTAACCAGCAGAACCGCATGGCTATACTCTTAGGTACCGCCAAGTACGCATAGCATAGACGATTGTGAGTGGGTACGGTAATGCACACTTGTGATCCCAGCGCTTGGGAGGCAGAGGCAGGAGGAGTGTGAGCTAAGGCCAGTCTGGTCTACACAGTGCATTCCAGGCCAGTCTGGGTGACACAATGAGTGTCTGGGAGACACTGTCTCAAACAAAAATAAGCAAGGGATAAGTAGATAAACTATTGTCGTTTGTGGTCTGATTGTCATTCCCAAGTTCACAGTTTAAAATCAAACCACTTAGGTGATGGTAACAGTGGGAGCTGATTTTACCATGAAGGCTTTACCCTCACGAATGGGATAGGATTAGTGTGCTTTAAAAGAGGCTGCAGGTTGGGGGAGAGAACAAGGAACATAACAACACTGGTAGAGTTTTTGCCTAGCACAAAATTCTGGGTTTGATCCCCAGAAAAACAAAATAAATAAATAGCTAGATTAAAAATAAAAGGCATAGTTCACATCTTTTTTTGTAGTACTGAAAAGGCTAGATCATGTCAGTCTCCATAATAATTCTTCTAAGACTCAGAATAGGCAGTCCCAAGTAGCCAAAGGCCATCTAGCTAGAAAATAGCAGAGTTAGGACTAAAGGTCAGATGCCCCCCCACCCCCACCCCTAGAAATTCAGTCCATATTCTGAGTCCTCTATTAAGAGCTGTGTGGCAATGTAAATCAATAAGAGCCAGCCCTGGCCTGGAGGAGTTCATATCAGAGAAGTCCAAGAGCAATCCATTTGCCAAGTTTAAAAGACCAGCTCAGGACAGCAACAGAGGAGATGGCATACTCTTCAGTGCCAAATGCACAGTTCCAACAGCGTGGGCAGAGAGGTGCACTTTAGGCTGAACTCAACAGTCTGGGAAATCCCCAGAGACAAGGCAGAGCCCATCAGGATGCACTCTGCATGTAAATCATCCCAGGGACACTTCGGATTCAGGTTCTTGCCAGTTAGGGCACTGCAATGGATCTGATAGTGGGCTGTGACTGTTAAATCCCAGCCCAGCAGCCTGCATCTCAGTGCTTGTCATGGGATTGTTTGAAAATTGATGATATATATCAATTCAGATTGGCCTCAGCCAAAGAGAGCTATGTGTTCTGACTCATACAGATTGAAAGGCTAGTTGTTTGTGGCTTTCAGGCATGGCTGGATCCAGGATTCCTATCATGTTTTGGGAACTTTATCTAAATCTTAGCTTTTGCTTTGCTCTTGAAGAAGTTTTGTCCCCTAGTGAGAGACCCTTGCTATTCAGGACTGAGAGCCTCTTAGGATTCAGTCTAAAGGAACAGGGTTTGATATTTTTATCCCCTGTAGGCTTAGTTTTTCAAAACCTACTTTAATAAAGGTTCTTAAATGCTTCCAGCATTTAAGATCCCAGCCCGCTTCCCAGCATTTAAGATCCCAGCCCCCTTCCAGCCCACCACCCAACAGAGGTAGTAGAAAGGAAAGGTTAATAGGGCAAAGGAACATGTGGACATGTTTAGAAACAGTTTCTTGGGACAATTCCAATCTGCATTGTCGGGTTATCAGTAGTTCAGTTTACACGAATAAAGAGCAGTAGCTCAATCCACTAGCGAACACCATTCACAAATCGGCAATGGCAGTCCACCCAGAAGAAGCTGCAACCTCGGGATGGGCCTGAAGACACCAGAGTATCACAAGAAGTTCTTTGGTGCTTTTCTTTCTATGAAATAATGATTAGAAAAGAAGGCAAGGCCGGGCAGTGCCACAGTGCCACCCACTTTCCGCAGGCTGGGTTCTAAGTATGCCATTTCCAAACATCGTGTGTTCTCTCAAGCACCCTCTCTAGCAAAACATCACATGCTCCTTTTCCAGGCAGCTTCCAGAAAGATGCCTCGTGTGTCTGTTCTCAGCAAAACACCCTCCCTCATGTCTGCTTCAGCAAAATATCATCTCATAAGGCTATCAAGTAAGCAAGGCCTACCTGGCTGTTGCTAAGTAACTGTTGGGCAGAGCCTTTAAAGACATGCTAAGGTGCTAACTTATTCTGGGTCATCACTTTTGAACTGGCCAGAATCTGATGTGAAGCTCTGGTTCTGTGTGGCCACACATGTTCCAACTCTGGCCAGATCTCTATTGTCACTCTCCTTTCCAAGCCCTGGTGACTTTGTTGAGAGACAGTATTGAAAGGGGGAATACTAGAGAAGGAACTATCAATGGAAAGAGCCTTCAGCCTGTCATCTCTATGGAGAGATGGGATTAGTGTCCTGTAAATGATGCCCAGTGTTGGGGGGAGGGCAGGAAATCTCCCGGGTTTAGCCAGAGTCTCACTCCATTCCAGACACAAAGTATCATAAACTAGCCTACAAGCAAAAGACATTGGTGGCTCTGGGTTCTAGAGGCAACATGGTCTCCGGAACCAGAAGGAGAAAGGAAGAGACCAAGTTTCTAGTGTAAATCTCCAAAGATCCGATCCAAATGACCAGCTTCCTTCAACTAGTTTCCAGAACTAAAGTTTCCAGAACCTTCCGAAATAACACCACCAGCAAAGGTTGCCATTTCATATTCAAGCAGGCAAAGACGCCAATCCTATTTACAAGACTTCATAGCTACCCAAAGACCACACTGCTTTCTTACTTTTGACTGGTGCTTGAACTTAGTATGTAGTTGAGGCTGAATCCAGAGCAAGCACTCCATGAATTAACTCCCCTTTCCCTTTTAAGGTTATTATGCAAATTTGTGAGTTTTGAAGGGACATAAACACTCATACCACAGCAACAATGTAGCTCTCACAAGACCTCCAGTAGATACATCTGTCATTCCTTCAAACTCAGTTTCTTAAGTCTCTTTTGCATAAAAAATTGGGCCAGAGGGCTTTGTTTGTAGTTCAGCTGGTCGAGTGTTTGCCTAGCATGATGGATTAGCTCAAACTTGTAATCCTAGCACTTGGAAGGTAGGGCAGGAGGACCAGAAGTTCAGGTTTATCTTCGGCTATACAGAGAGTGTGAAGCTAGCCTGGGATACTTGAGATCCTGTCTCAAAAGAAAAAGAAAAGAGAGATAGCAAAGTAGAGAGAGGCTCTTGGGCTGAAGGTACTTGGAAGGTTGACTTTGGCTTCCCTGTACTGCCTGCCCCCACTGGCTGCTGCAAAACCCAAGAGAAAGGAAAGGCTGCTGAGACCAGGCCAGAGCCAGACCTGTAGCCAGCTGACTGGCGAAGACAGCTGGAGTCAAAAGAACAATGGCGAAGTTTTGCAGCTCATATTCCCCTTACAGGGGCGTTCTGCCTACTCCACAGAATCCCTGGAATTATTCTAAAAAGGTCAATGATCTGATAGAAAAAGCTAGTCTTTAAAGAGAAACTTCCCTGCCCATGAAAAGATGCCAAGGTCATTCATAATCAGAGAAATGCCACAATAAGTGGCTATTTTTACTAACTGCAGAAAACGGATGCCAAAAGTTTGTCAATATTTGTACATTTCAAAAATAGAGTATCTGCTCTGATCCTTTCGGGAACTACCTTAGCTTTTTTTCTATTCTCCACAAGCAAACTTCTAGAAAGAAGTACATCCCTGTGGGATTTTCCTATCATTAGATAGGAAGTAAGTGCAGAAATCATTCTTGTTACAGATCTTTCATTTTAGTCAGCTTTGCCTTACTGTAATGAAATACCTGAGGAGCAGGGCAGGGGAGGTTGTGGGGTCTCAAAGAAATGTTGAGGTGCTTGTTTAACATATCAAAGCTGACGACTCTGGCTGCCAGTCCCTCTCGGTTCCTCCTCAGTTCCTGCTTGTTACAGAGCCATCCTGCCTGGCACACTCCACCCAGTGCCTTCAACCTCTCGGGCCCCTGAGCTTCCCCTCCCTTCCCCCACCTTCTCTGACTCTTATACCCCCCCACCCCCCAGCCATTTGGCTGTGTGCTTTCTTGTTCCCTTGGTTACCAGGTGCTCTCCTCGCTTCCTCTCTTGCTGCCCCCCACCCTCACCTCACGGCCTGGTTCAGTCTGCTAAACACGTTCATTCTGGACCCTTCTAGATGCCTCTTTTCTCCTTCATAGCCACACTAAACCTTCTCAACACACCTAGGAGCCGCCATGCCCAGCCTTTTCCATTCATCTGGCACTGAAACTCAGTGGTGGCATATAGGAGCTCCCTTACAAGGAACTTGGCCTCTCTGAACCAAGCTGCTGACATGACTCTCCTGAGGTATGTGTGGGTCATTTGTTTCTTCTGGCTTCTGCCGCATGCCAAGTTTGACTACAAATTTGGCTGCTTTCTCCTCTTCTCTTCCACTGTATAAGTGTTACCTCAGAGTTGCGTGTGCATGTTTTTTCTATTATTAATACAAAAGCCACACCAGTGTGCTAGAAAGTCCCTCACCCTACTTGCCCATCACTTGGAAAGGGATGAGTGCCTCTCCCTGGTGATGTGGGACATTTCTCTATCACAAAGCTCTCAATTCACTTGGGGATGCCCTAGGGTAAGATTTTTAACCCTCTCTTAACCCTCCTCTGCTTCTGCTTTCTTTGTTTCCCCTTCTCCTTCCTGGAACTTGTGTGTGTGTAGTAGTAGTAGTATGATATTTAATAACTCATTTATTCTTTTTTTTTTTTTTTTTTTTTTGGCCTTTTGGCTTTGGTTTTTTCAAGACAGACAGGTTTCTCTGAATAGCCCTGGCTGTCCTTGGCTGTCCTGGAACTCACTCTGTAGACCAGGCTGGCCTTGAACTCAGAAATCTGTCTGCCTCTGCCTCCCAGAGTGCTGGGATTACAGGCGTGCGCCACCACCGCCCGGCAACTCATTCATTCTTAATATAACATGGCCAGCCCCCCCCCCCCCCCCATAGAGACATAGTTCTATTCATTTAATGAATTTTAGCAAAATTCCTGGGCAATTATTCCTAATCTATTTTTCTACGCTAGACTGGCTATTTCTCAGTTGCCCTCCCTGAGTTTGAATCTTGCCCAGACTGTTCCTGCTATATCAGTCCGTTTACAGGATTCAAGTCTCTTGGCCATGGCCACAAGTTCCAGGTCCAACAGAAGCCCCGCCTACCTCTAAATCTCCCCAGTAATTGGCTGTTAGCTTCTTTTACTTAACCAATCAGAGAAGATGGGTGAGCACAGTTTACATAACAGCCTTTGGTGTACTTGAGAATGTGCTGGTGGGACAGCACCTAGATCTTGGGGGCCAATATTTAACATTTGAATACATAGTCGCACCAAACTGGCTCCCCCCACACACACCCTGGCATTTCCCCATTTTTGTCTAAATAGAAAGCCTTTCTTTCTAACAATAATAAACCTATACAGTAACAATAAATATAAAACAACTATGAAAACTATTAGATAGGAGTTATTTTTACAATGTCCAGTCCATGTATAAATGGCAACTTTGGATAAATTGCTCTATTATCTATCCTATTTTGGTGAGTTCAGAGTTCTGTACATAAGTTATTTTTTACCATAACTTGTATTACTAACCTAAAAACATCTTTTTAGACCTAAAAACATCTTCTTAAATCTTAAACAACTTAAGCTTAATTTTGAAAATATAACTATTTAGTCTTCATCCCCATCAGAGACTTGAGAAGGAATAAAATTATCTGAGTATGCAGGAAGTGTAGGCAACCAGCTTCCAAATCTATAGACATGACAGAGGAGCTGGCTGCCTGGACAGTCCCCAAAACTGTCTCTAGAACATTGGAGCATCCATCTTCAGCCTTCTGGCCCAGAATGTCTGACAGACTTTTCTGTGAAGCAAAAAATATTAACGACTGCTTACTTTGTCTTGGCAAAGCTCAGCAGTTGACTTCCCTGTGTCTCCTTAATCCAGTTTAGACAGCATTTTGCCTATAGTTGAAGCAAGGGCAGGTTTGCTCTGTGACAACTTGTCACATATGCAGCAAACTCCATGTGAAGTTTTTTTGGCGTTCATCATCTTCTTTGAAGTAAAATTGGTGTACTTCCAGGAACTGACCGGTCTCATTGTTAAAAAAACAAAACAAAACAAAACAAAACCTTACTTTAAAAAAAAACAAAAACATCTTGGAGCTGGGTGGTGGTGGCGCACACCTTTAATCCCAGCACTTGGGAGGCAGAGGCAGGCAGATTTCTGAGTTCGAGGCCAGCCTGGTCTACAGAGTGAGTTCCAGGACAGCCAGGGCTACACAGAGAAACCCTGTCTTGAAAGAAAACCAAACAGCAACAACAACAACAACAAACATCTTGGGCTGGTGAGATGACTCAGTGGTTAAGAGCATCAACTGCTTTCTGGAGGTAATGAGTTCAAATCCCAACAACCACATGGTGGCTCACAACCATCCATAATGAGAAACAAATAAAGATCCTATGTGCAGGAGCGAGCAGGGCCGGAGGGAGCAGGGCAGGAGCAAGAGGGAGAAAAACAAACATCTTTAAATGCCATTTTCTGTGGTTTTTAAAGACGATCTATCTATACCATATCTGAATTGTTTTTAGCTATTTACTATCTAATTAACCATGAAAACATCTTACTGTAATTAACTAGACTAGTACCTAATATGATCATGAGTTTGATTCTCTGACTATTAACTTGCATTTCTTACTCATCTTTAACAACTTGTAATAGCAGCTTTCAAAAGGACTAGAACTTCACATTACATTATTAAAAAACATCTGGGAGCCAGGCAGTGGTGGCACATGCCTTTAATTCCAGCACTTGGGAGGCAGAGGCAGGCAGATTTCTGAGTTCAAGGCTAGTCTGGTCTACAGAGTGAGTTCCAGGACAGTCAGGGCTATACAGAGAAACCCTGGCTGGGAAAAAAAATGCAAAGAAACATCTTGTACAATACCTCAAATAAGAGTTGAAAAAATATACACACAGTATGTTGTAACAAAAATAACCTTAATTTTTGTATCAATATACAAAGATCTATATCAATGTAAGATTTTGGCTATATGGAGAACATCATCCTAAGTGAGGTAACCCAGTCTCAAAAGAACACTCATGGTATGCACTCACTGATAAGCGGATATTAGCCTAGAGGCGTGGAATACCCAAGACACAATCCACATATCAAATGATGTCCAAGAAGAAGGAAGGAGAGGCCCCTGGTTCTGGAAAGGCTCAGTGCAGCAGTATAGGGGAATACCAGGACAGGGAAGTGGGAAGGGGTGGATGGGGGAACAGAGGGAAGGAAGAGGGCTTATGGGAGGGAGGAATCCAGGAAATGGGAAATAATTTGAAATGTAAATAAAGAAAATGTCGAATAACAAAAAAGATTTTGGCTATAAAATGTTCTTTGGTTTAAGCGTAGATTCAATAATCTACCTCTTTCCTGTTATTCCTATAATATTCCCATATCCCTTCTTTTTTTTTCAATCCCCTCTCACTACATAAGAAAGAAAGGATAGAGAAAAGGAGAGAAATCCCCTAGTCTAATCTCCTTTCCTTGTTTTTTCCCTCATCAAGACCATTTAAGAACTTGCAAACAGCTGCCTTAAAGGGCACAACAAACATTTAGAACCCAATGAAGGACACTGCAACCAGATCTTGGACAGTATTTAGCATTGAATACACAGCAGCACCAGACCACCACCCCAACACACACACCAGACCAGTCCCCAACACACACACCAGACCAGCACCCAACACATACACCAGACCAGCACCCAACACACACACCAGACCAGCCTCCAACACACACACCAGACCAGCACCCAACACACACACCAGACCAGCACCCAACACACACACCAGACCAGCACCCAACACACACACCAGACCAGCTCCCAACACACACATCAGACCAACCCCCAACACAAACACCAGACCAACCCCCAACACAAACACCAGACCAACCCCCAAGACACACCTCCCCAAGACACACACCCAAGGAGCTGTCTGCTAAGTCTCAGTTTTCTTTAAGGTGACCTCGGCTTATTTGCCTCCCCGGGAACTACCTGCTCTATCTCCTCTTGGGCCTATAGGTTAGGAGTTTCTCTCCTCCTCCTAGGAACTGCCTGGCTTTCTTAAGCCCTTCTGGGTCTCTGTGACCCTGTTCCTTCCATCTCTTAGCTCCCTCCCAGCAGCTCCATGGCTCCTTTATACCTTCCTGAGCCTGTTCAGCAGCCCTTTCCTTGCCTCCCTCTCAGCCGGGTTCACAGCTCTCCTGGAGTTTTAAACCCTTTCCTCTGGAGCTGCCTGCTCTGTCTCTTCCTTAAGCCCTCCTGGGCCTCTAGGTATCCTCCCTTGGGTGAGCTCCTGCACTTTGCAACCCTGTCCCTCTTAGCTCCCTCTTGAAAGTCCTGTGGCTTCTCAGTGTCCTCCTGGGCTTCCTCTTGAAGGTTCTAGGAACACCCCTTCCATCAGAGTTTATTTTGCAATCCTTTCCCTCCTCGATCCACCAGCTCAGATTTTATTAGAGCTTCTCTGTCCTGGCTGTCCTGCTTGGTCTCAGGACAGCATGATGGTCAAAGGTGGCACACTTGGTTTCTAAATTCTCTCATACAGTAACAACCTCTGCCCTGGCACAAACAAATGATCCCCAAACCTCTTATACTTAACGTTCTCCGCTCTGCGCTTCCAAAAGTCTCTTATCTCTCAGATCTTTCTACTTTCCATATTTTTTGTGTGAGATTTTGTTGTTGTTGTCCTTTTCAATATAATGTCTTTATTAATTATTTGTGAATCCCACATCATGCACCTCATGGAACTCACCTCCCAGTCCTCCCATGCCTACCTTCCCTCCCCCATGACTATACCCCTAAAACAAAGAAGAAAGGGGGAGTCCACTTTGTGTTGTCACTGGAGCAATGTCAGATTCCTTTTTTTTTTTTTTTTTTTTTTGGTTTTGATTTTTTGGATTTTTTTTTTTTTTTTTTTTGAGACAGGGTTTCTCTGTATAGCCCTGGCTGTCCTGGAACTCACTCTGTAGACCAGGCTAGCCTCGAACTCAGAAATCCACCTGCCTCTGCCTCCCAAGTGCTGGGATTAAAGGCGTACGCCACCACTGCCCAGACAATGTCAGATTCCTAGTGGCCATTCCTTCAAGGGATGCTGAGTCTTTCTCCACCTGCACCCTCACCAGAAGCCATGGACTATGGAGAGAAAGCTACACTTTACCATCTTCCCATCTTCATCACAATTTTTTTTTGTAGTTTTCCTTGATGGCTTCTTCTCTAGGTCATCATTTGAGGGGACATGGAGTGGCCTGGGGTGGAGGGAGGAGTTGTCGCAGAAGCCTTTTATGTTCCTCTTTCTCAACTGTGTATCTGCAGTCATCGATAACACTGCAAGATTAGGGTCCTTGCCCTTCACAGTCAGCAGGAGCACAGGCTTCCACATGGTTTCTGGCAACAGCACAGACCACAAACATCCACTTGTTCTCTACAATCAGCACACGCCAAGGACCTCTGCCTGGTCTTCTGTGGCAGTAAGGCCTCAGACATCCACATGGTCCTCTGCTGAAGCATGGGACACTGACCAGCATGCCCTGCGGGAAAAGCATGGACCATGGAGGTCTTCTGAGGAGGTCCAATCCAGCAGGTGGACCGTTCTTCATCTCAAACATCCTGTTCCTGTTCAGCACCAGTGCAATCATGTGGCCACAGTTTATTTAGGGGCTGAGTCTGAGCAAACTCTAGACTGTTGCCCATCATCCTGCTGACCTACTGACCTACTGAGGAGTAACGACCTGCTCCTCCATCAACCACAGCCTTCTCTCACTTCTCACATAGAGGGTGCCGTGTCTCCAGCTCCACCACACTCCATTCCTCTATCTTTCTCACCTTTCTACCGCACCTTTGTATAGTGGCATTGGAAGCTGTGGCATATCACACAATACACTCTTTTGCCCAAACAGCTTCACATGCAAATATTCATTAAAATGAGTAGTTGGTCTGGTTCAAGGTCTCTGACTTTTGCTACACCATCAATACTGGACCCTTGCTGAGATTCCTCTAGCTGTTGTCAAGTTATGGATGGAGATCCTACAGCCACATCCACAGAACGGACTCCTTCACATGCTTCAACTGTTCTTCCAGAGGTCCTGAGTTGAATTCTTAGCAACTACATGGTGGCTCACAACCATCTACAATGGGGTCCAGTGCCCTCTTCTGGTGAGTCTGAAGAGAGTGAGAGTGTATTCATAGACATAAAATAAATCTTTTACAAAAATCTTTTATCTCTATGATTTTTTTGTTCTTCATTCTCAAAAAAAAAATCCCTTAATACTTTGCTGTAAACTCTCTTAGGATTTGTAAATTCATTGGGTAGGGTTAAAAATCTGTAATAAAGCCGGGTGGTGGTGGTGCACACCTGTAATCTCAGCACTCTGGGAGGCAGAGGCAGGCGGGTTTCTGAGTTCGAGGCCAGCCTGGTCTACAGAGTGAGTTCTAGGACAGCCAGGAATATACAGAGAAACCCTGTCTCAAAAAACAAAACAAAACAAAAACAAAACAAAACAAAAAAAAAACAAATCCAAAAAACCAACCCCCCAAAAAAATCTGTAATAAAAATCAGCTTACAACTTTAAAATAAAAGGCTTATAGTTAAAAATCTATACATGGGTAATCTTAATTGCTACAACATACTACATATGTGATTCAACTCTTATTTGGAATATACTGTATATAACTTGGATTCAACTCTTGTTTAAAAAATAGATCTATTAGAAAAATAGACATTTTAAATAGCAACCATATGGCTTGCCTGTCTTGGCCAATGACCTCATTAGAATGAAAGCAAACATGTGACTTGCAGGTATCTTTACTAAGGTTAAAAAAGGGTACATGCCATGCGACTTTACCACCATCCTGATTAAGATGACCATATGGGGAGTCAGAGGCAGGCAGATTTCTGAGTTCAAGGCCAGCCTGGTCTACAGAATGAGTTCCAGGACAGCCAGGGCTACACAGAGAAACCCTGTCTCAAAAAACCAAATCCAAAAAACCAAAAAACCAAAAACCAAAAAAAAAAAAAAAAAAAAAAAGGCCATATGGTATAAAACAACTAAGGCAGCACTTATAAAACTCCTGAGCCCTCTAATTATCCTTGTATCTCCCTTTTAGACTAAGGAGACAACAGCAGATCTCCAAACTATTTTGAGTTAGGATGGATTTTTATGTGATGATAAATTCCTTAGGTTTAAAGGTCTACTTGAGATAACAGAAGCTGACTTATGTCTAACTATTTATGCTCTTGCTAACTGCTCAATGCCAGGCTTCTAAATATATTTCATAAATAAGGTTTATAAATTCCTAATGTCTACTCAGATTAACAGTAACAGCTTTAAAATATAAATCTAGCATCTTTGTCCTTGGTGACTTTATTAAGCTTTAATTATTTGGATAAACTAAGTCTTACAAGAAACTTGATTTTCTGTATCCTACCAAAGGGATCAAAAAAAAAAAAAAGTCCCAGTCTTCCTATGGGCTGTATTTATAGTTTAAAATTTACTACATTGATGGCTTAAAGTTTTATTTTGATGACAAAAAAAAATCTTCAACTAAATCTTCAACTCAAAATTTTAAGACTCAGCTGTAAAAATCTGAATCTTATAAAAGCCACTGACTTGTTGTAAACTGTTAAAGATAAGTAAGACCTACAAGTTAATGCTCAGTCACCTTATAAACGATCAAACTCCTTAATATGCTCAAAACTAGGCTTGGAGACAATGTAAGTGTAAATGTAATTTATTTGCAACGACAAGCTTTATTTAGCCTTCTGTATGCGTTTTCTTTTCTTTTGCTTTTCTGTTTTTTTTTTTTTTTTTTAAGTATAGAATACAATTTATTCAGGGCATGTGGAGGGGAGTAGAGACAGAGAAAGGCAGAGAGAGAGAGAGAGAGAGAGAGAGAGAGAGAGAGGTGAGACAGGGGAGAGGGGAGAAAGGAGAGAAGAGAAGAGGAGTAAAAGGCCGGCCATGAGCACATGGGGGGGATGGGGGATGGGAGAGAGGAGGAAAAGGGTAAGGGAGCAGGAACAAGAGAAGAGAGCAAGAGAGCCTGTGTGTGTTTTCAAGGTTAAGCCTAAAGCAAGTAACTAGAAACAAATAGTTTATTTAAAATAAGGTGTAATCAATAGATAATGGTCCTCAAATTCTTCAGAAATCTGCCGAATATGGACGGCTCCACCTGGACTGTTGGTAACACTAATCGTTGGGCAGAGCTGCCCCATGCCTATCCTACCACCAGAGCCCTGCCCACACTGTGGTCAGTGTTGGAATGCCTGCTCTGCCCTTCCTTGCCACAGCTTTCCCAGGTTCCTTCTCCACAGGAAAATGTCTTAGACCTTCTGGGTCTGTCAGCCAAAGGCCAATGCTGTCCTGTGCAAAAGTGTGGGGTGGAGCTTAGACAGAATACTAACAAACTGAGGTGCCTCCTTAATGTGTCAAAGCAGACAGTCCTCCTAAATACCTAGTAGGTACCTAAGTACCTATTATGGCCTCATCCTCAACCTCTGCAGCCCCCGAGTTTGTCTTCCTTCCTCCAGCGTCTCTGACTCCTGTACAACCCAAACACTGGCTACATGTCCTCTTGGTCCTCTCTGTTCCTAGATGCTCTCTCTGCTCCCTTTCTCCATGCCCCCTGACCCATGCATGGCTCCGTTCAGTCCACTGACCGTGTTCAGTCTGGACCCTTGCAGATGCCTCTGGCTGTTCTCACCCTCATATCTACAATAAGCCTTCTCCTCAACCATACCCAGGAGCTGTCATGTCCTCATTTGTTTCATTGAAAGATTCTTTTGGCTCAGTGATTTGGTAGGTCTGGCCGCTGTGGCTCTGACCTGTGGTAAGTTGTAGATTATCACGTGGGCACGAAGCTGCTCCTCATGCGTCTCACCATAGAGTGCCTGCTAAGCTTGTGCAAGGCCCAAGCTTCAACACCCAGGAAACAAAGCACACAGGAAACAAAACAAGCAATCAACCGGAACAACAACAACAAACAAACCCCTGCTCTTTCCAGAAAAGGAACAAAAGAGGAAGGGTCCAGGGTCCCAGATCCCTTCAAAGGCAAGCCTCTCTCCCCTAAGGGCCCCTGAGGACTTCTGCAAGGCCCAATCGCTGCTAAGTCTCTACCACCTCCCAAAGGCAGCATCCAACTGAGTCCCTCTGGTGCTGCTGAGCTGAAGGAAGTGAACAGCAGTTGTTGCCTGAGGGAGGACTCTTCCAGCCAAAGGCACAGGAAGTGTGAAGACACTTGAGTACTGAGAACAGCTGCTTGTATCTTTCCCACAGGCTTTCCGGCTGTTTCTGTCTCTTTTGAAACTTCCAGTTCATGGTCTGTGGTTTGTAAGTCATTGTCCTTGTAAGAGCTAATTTTGTATTGCAGACATGACTCTGTATTACGCGCTTTAAAAATAGTTTACCACTTGTTTTGATTTTGTTTCTAGTACCTATTACTGTGTAACTCCCTGCTTCCCCTAAGTACTGGATACTGAACCCAGAGCCTATCCTCTTCTTTCAATTTTTGATAGACACATTTAAGATTCACCAGCTTGGTTACTGACCTAGATAACCTCCCTTGTGTTTCAACATTTTTTTGTTTGTTTTGTTTTACCCAGAAAGGATCTCAACACGTCAACTGTTGAGCAGGCCTTGAACCTCTTCCCTCTGCCTCAAGAATGCTGGGATTACAGATGTGTGCCATCATGCCTGGCTCATAATTGTTTTTAAAAATTCATTCATATTTTATTCTAATTATTTTATGGGTTTTATTTTTAACTTTGAAATTTTCGATCCATCTGCTGTTTCCTACGCTTTAAACAGTGAGGCATCTGGTCAGTGAGAATCTAGATTTATGTCTTTATGAAGACTGTGAAACAGCCCACTCTCATACTTATCTGAACCCTTTGGCTCAGACCTACCGGCATCCATCTGAGCTGTGTGAAGCAGAGGCTGCTGCCTCTTGCAGACTGCAGACTCCACCCACAGGGAGCCCTAGAGGAGGATGCGGCTGGAGGCAAAGGAATACCACAGAGGCACATTGCACAACAAACCTCACACAAGGGATTTATTGGGAAAGACACAAGAGGATGGCTGCTGGTTCCTTCTGCTTGGGCGAGAAGCAGCAGAGATTGGAGCCTTGAGGGCCTTACAGAGAGGACAGAGTACTTCCAGCTCCTAGGCAATAGTGATGCTTTGAGATGGCTGGAGAAGGGGGACCTTAGCCTGCCCACCACTTTCTCAACTCCCACAACCAATGTAGTCCAAAGAAATGGATTTTAAATTCAACAGTGTGCTTCCCCTTGATTGGTGCTCACAGCAAAGCCAGCAGCCTTTGCTCCTCCCAATCACACAGCTGTTGCCAGAACCTTCAGATTCTACAGAAAATCCTAGTCCTGGCCATAATGGGTTGGAAAGAATACTTGGCAAGGTTACATTGACTGGTGAGCTCTAAGTTTTCCCAAATGTGCCTGCCTATCCAAAGTGAAATCCTGCTTCCTGCTTCTTTCTCACCAGTGCCACCTCGCCAAGAAAACAGTCAAACCTGGTTGTCCTGGTTGCTTTTTTGTCAACATGACACAAGCTAGCGCTATCTGGGAAGAGGAAACTAAATTGGAAGAATGCCTTCATCAGACTGGCCTGTGGGCAAGCCTCCATCAGACTGACCTGGAGGCAAGCCTCCATCAGACTGGTCTGTGGGCAAGCCTCCATCAGACTGGCCTGTGGGCAAGCCTCCATCAGACTGGCCTGGAGGCAAGTCTGTAAGGTATTATTGCCCTGGCTGATGGGAGATGACCCAGTCCACTGGGGATGGTACAGCCCCTGGGTGGGTGATGCTGGATTGTATAAAAAAACAAGCCATGGGGGCAAGCCAGGAAGCCATGACAGTTCCTCCATGGAGTCGGCTTCAGTTCCCACCTCCAGGTTTCTGCTCAAGGTCTTTGACGCTCTTTGTCCTCACATTGCTTTCGGTCATAGTGTTTTAACACAGCAATAGAAAGAAAGCAAAGACACATTGGTAGGGACTGATGCCACTGGGCTGGGAATGGAGCACCCTCGCTGAAGCCACCAAACTACTTTAGAGGTGGCTGATCCAGAGGAGGAGGGGAGGTTGATGAGCGACTTTACCTCTGGGAGGGGGGGAACAAGGAGGGCTGAGCCCTCGAAGAAGGCAGGACCTCGGGGAGAGGGGGATGTACTGGCTGGTTTTGAGTGTCAACTTGACACAGGCTAGAGTTATCACAGAGAAAGGAGTTTTAGTTGGGGAAGTACCTCCATGAGATCCAACTGTGAGGCATTTTCTCAATTAGTGATCAAGTAGGGAGGGCCCCTTGTGGGTGGTACCATCTCTGG